>NW_020867426.1:0-56983 GCF_003369695.1 Bos indicus x Bos taurus | reverse complement strand
AGAGACCATCTGCTATGCAGGAAAATGATGATTTGATCCCTGGATTCGGAAGATCCCGTGGAGAAGTACATAGCAACTCAATCCAGTATTCTTGCCTGGAAAATCCCATGGAGAGGAGCCTGGCGGGCTACAGTCCATGGGGTCGCAAGAGTCAACACAACTTAATGACTAAACAACAATAATTTAGATGGTGACAGTTTTTTTCTCAGTGAACCCATGAGATAGATACTCCCTTAAATGATCATTTATACACTTCTATGTATTATATATACTGTAGTTCATGTATATAACATGAGTATTGTAGCTTCATTATTGTCAATTATCTTCTTTTCTTGAAGGCTATTTCATCATTAGTTGTCTTTCGCCATTTGTTTTTGACTTAAAAAAGCCTTTTGTTATCTTTAGATACAATTTCTTTCACTATCCTTAGATGTGATTCAGATAAAATAGAAGTGTAAATACATGTAACATGTATACATTTTTCTCATACTACTATTCATCATTCTCTTCATCAGCTCTATAATATTTTTCAATTTATTTATTTCTGTTTGGCCATGCCTTGTGGCTTTCAAGATCTTAGTTCCTTGACCAGGGATCAAACCTTTTGCCCTCAGCAGTAAGGAAAGTGTGCAGTCCTAACCACTGGACTGCCAGGAAATTTCTTGTAATATTTTTCAAAACCATCAATATTCCTGGACTCAACCACAATTAAAAAGTTAGTGCTCAGTTGTGTCCGACTCTTTTCGACCCCATGGACTGTAGCCCGCCAGGCTCCTCTGTTCATGGAATTCTTCAGGCAAGAATACTGGAGTGGGTAGCCATTCCCTCTCCAGGGGATCTACCTGACCTAGGAATCAAACCTGTGTCTCCTGAATTGTAGGCAGATTATTCACCATCTGAACTTGCTAAATTTATTTTATTCAGGAAAATATAATATTAAATACTAAATGAGAACATAGGCATTGCATTTTCAAAAATTCTATTATAAGACACTATGTCTGATAAGTTAGCACTCACGATGTAAAGTACTGTTCTAAATGCTTTATAACTAATTTAATCTTCAAATAAACTATAAGGTAAGTGCTAGTCTCACAATGCCATGATGACTCTCAATATTGTTGTAAAAGTTAGACTTCTGACCCTAAATGAAATCCATCTTGAATTCAAATCTCCCCATACTATCTAATTTTAAGAGTAAATGATCTGAAAATATGAACACTCAGTGGCCACCCCAGTGCTCTCAGAATTTTCCCTACATATTGGAGGGCTCCAAGACAGCCCCTGCAACTACAGTGTCTTTTTTTGGGGGGAGGGGAGGACATGGAGGGGCAACTGCTTTACAGTATTGTGTTAAGTTTCTGCTATACAATGAAGTAAATCAGCTGTATCTGTACACATATCCCCTCCTTCTTGGACCTCTCTCCCACCTCTCCCTACTGCCCACCCCACTCCTCTAGGTCATGAAAGAACACCAAGCTGAGCTCCCTGTGCTATACATCAGGTTCCCACTAGCGCTCTGTTCTACACGTGGTAGTGTAGTTATGTCAACCCTACTCTTCCAGTTTGTCCCACTCTCCCCTTCCCGCCTCCCCTGATGGTGTACACAACTCTGTTCTCTACATCTTGTTCTCATTCCTGCCCTTGAAATGGGCTTCTCTGTACCATTTTTCTAGAGTCCATATTTATGTGTTAATATGCAATATCTGTTTCTCTTTCTGACTTACTTCACTCTGTATGACAGATTCGAGGTCCACCCACATCTCCACAATGACCCAATTTCATTCCTTTTTATGGCTGAGTAATATTCCATCAGAGTGTCTTGATAGCTGCTGCTGGAACTGGGAGTCCTTGCTATCACTCCACCCTTCTTGACACACTGCCCAGTCTTTGCCCTCAATATCTAGGAAATGGCTTCCTGTGGCATTACTGTTGCGTCTACCTGTCTCTGAGTATTGCCTGCTATCTCCATTGCCTCAGAATACTGTGTATTTCACCTGCACCCCACCCTTAATTGGGCTATTGGGTTTGACTTCCTAGAGACTATTGTCTACTTGATCTATTCCAGAGTTCACTAGGCCCTTTAAATGCTGACAATAACCCCATAGCTGGGACAGTTTCTCCCGACCCATTATTGACATCATGTCCATTTATAGGGCTTCAGTGCTTAGCACATGTAGTCTATAAATCTACCTAAGCTATGACACTTTTGTGTCAAAGGTGGAGGTTTCTTTGGTTTGGGAAATTAATAAAGGCTCTGAGAAAGTAGGTTTCAGTATCTTGACTGAAAGCACAAAGCTCTCGTGTTATACAAGGAAGGAGCTGGAATGTGACAGAAGCCCCACAGGAAGTTCAATATCCTGGGCCCCACCCCTTCTACTGCAGAGATGTCCCCTATTCTGCTTCACACCTGATCTGCTCTTTCAGTTGGTTGTTGTTTTGTTTTGTTTCATTTTTTTGGCACAGCATGTAGGATCTTAGTTCTCTGATCAGGGATCAGACCCATGCCCCTGCATTAGAAGCCTGGACTCTTCATCACTGGACCCCCAGGGAAGTCCCTGCTCTTTCGGTTTATATGAAGAACCATCTATTTAGAGCTTCTGGGAATTTTGTTCCCCCAGATAATGGTATTTTACTTCAGGTTAGGCAACTCAACATATGTATTCAACCATCCTAAACTTATTTCCCCTCAAATTTACTTTTCCTCCTAAGTCTGGTACTCTCATTGTGAGGAAGAAGAGTCAGTGCTGAGTTTTAGGGAATTCCGCTTCATATCCAAGACCCTGTATTGGTTCATCAGATGTTTATACTGAGTACTCCTAAAAAAACAAAACAAAACACAATATATAAAAAAAATACACCTAGTACTCCTGAATTCCACGGTATTTATAACCTGCTTGTTTTATCTCAAAAGCACCAAGTTGACCTCTTTGAACTGAAGGTTGTTTGGGTTTTTTGTTTGTTTGTTTCAGACAGGGTACCCTCATAGAAACCCCAATAAGGGTTTAAAATGTTTATAAGCAGGGATTCTATTGACCCAAATATATACTAATTTGAAAGCCTTCAGTTTTATAATTTCTTTTCTAGTTCTTAATCTTTTTTCTTTTTGTGTTATAATTTACATAGCATACAATTCACTTACTATTCTTGTGCAATTCAATGATTTTTGGTATACTGGCAGAGTTGCCTATCACCACAAGCACAGAGGTGCTTTTTTTACAGAGGTGCTTTTTTTGGCCTCATGGCATATAGGATCTTAGTTTCCCAACCAGAGATCGAACCAGTGCCCCCTGCATTGCAAGCACGGAGTCTTAACCACTGGACTACCAGGCAAGTCCCCAGTCTTCAGTTTTAAGTCTACTTTAATCATTCTTTTATTCAACACTTTTGGGGGACTGAGCAAGAGCCAGGCACAACTCTAGGTACAACAGAGAACAAAAGAAAGACTGCTGCCTTCCTGGAGTTATATGGCAATAAATACTAAACATAATGAGTAAATTATATAGTTTTTCAAAGGAGTTAATGTCTACAGAATAAAGAAAAATAAAAAGCGATAAAAGAGATGGGAGTGTGGGGATGGAAACTGCCAGTTTAGAAGGTGTTCAGGATGGGTATCATTGAAGAGATGACATTTGAGAAAAGACTCAGAGAAGAGAAGCATGCTCCAGAAGTAGACATATTGCCTGATGGGTGCAACATGAGTAAAATGAGAAGAGTTGAGTACAATAGGAAATGAGATCAGAAAATGAAATGGGGGAGGAGAAGAGGTGAATCTACCTATTAAAAGTAGCCTATTAACTTTGGTTCAAAAAATAAGAGACTTTTACTACTTTGAGAAGGGATTTTTCCTCTGGGAACGATATACCCATTTGAACGACAGAGTTCCAAAGAACAGCAAGGAGAGATATAAAAGCCTTCAGTGATCGATGCAAAGAAATAGAGGAAAATACAGAATGGAAAAGACTAGAGATCTCTTTAGAAAATCAAAGATAGCAAGGGAAGATTTCATGCAAAGATGGGCTCAATAAAAGACAGAAATGGTATGGACCTAACAGAAGCAGAAGATATTAAAAGGAGGCAAGAAAACACAGAGGAACTATACAAAAAAGATCTTCAGGACCCAGATAACCACGATGGTGTGATCACTGACCTAGAGCCAGACATTCTGGAATGTGAAGTCAGGTGGGACTTAGGAAGCATCACTACAAACAAAGCTAGTGGAGGTGATGGAATTCCAGTTGAGCTATTTCAAATCCTAAAGATAATGCTGTGAAAGTGCTGCACTCAATATGCCAGCAATTTTGGAAAACTCAGCAGTGGCCACAGGACTGGGAAAGGTCAGTTTTCATTCCAATCCCAAAGAAGGGCAATGCCAAAGAATGTTCAAACTACTACCCACATTGCACTCATCTCACATACTAGCAAAGTAATGCTCAAAATTCTCCAAGCAAGGCTTCAACAGTACGTGAACCATGAACTTCCATATGTTCAAGCTGGATTTAGAAAAGGCAGAGGAACCAGAGATCAAATTGCCAACATATGTTGGATTATATAAAAAGCAAGAGAATTCCACAAAAATATCTACTTCTGCTTTATTGGCTATGCCAAAGTCTTTGACTGCATAGACTACAACAAACTGTGGAAAATTCTTCAAGAGATGGGAATACCAGACCACTGGACCTGCCTCCTGAGAAATCTGTATGCAGGTCAAGAAGCAACAATAGAACTGGACATGGAACAACAAACTGGTTCTAAATTGGGAAAGGAGTATGTCAAGGTTGTATATTGTCACCCTGCTTATTTAACATATATTCAGAGTACATCGTGTAAAATGCTAGCTTAGATGAAGTGCAAGCTGAAATCAAGAATTCCCAGAGAAATATCAATAACCTCAGATATGCAGATAACACCACCCTAATGGCAAAAAGTGAAGAGAATCTAAAGAGCCTCTTGATGAAAATGAAAGAGGAGAGTGAAAAAGCTGGCTTAAAACTCAACACTCAAAAAACAAAGATCATGGCATCCAGTCCCATCACTTCATGGCAAATAGATGGGGAAACAGTGGAAACAGTGACAGACTTTATTTCTGGGGGCTCCAAAATCACTACAGATGGTGACTGCAGCCATGAAATTAAAAGATACTTGCTCTTTGTAAGAAAAGCTATGACCAACCTAGTGAGTGAGTGAAGTCGCTCAGTCGTGTCTGACTCTGCGACCCCATGGACTGTAGCCCACCAGGCTCCTCCATCCATGGGATTCTCCAGGCAAGAACACTGGAGTGGGTTGCCATTTTCTTTTCCAGGGGATCTTCCCAACCCAGGGATTGAACCTGGGTCTCCCAAGTTGTAGGCAGATGCTTTACCATCTAAGCCACCAGGGAAGTCCAACCTAGACAGTATATTAAAAAGCAGAGAGACATTACTTTGCCAACAAAACTCCATCTAGTCAAAGCCACAGTTTTTCCAGTAGTCATGTATGGATGTGAGAGTGGACTATAAAGAAAGCTAAACACTGAAGAATTGATGCTTTTAACTGTAATATTGGAGAAGACTCTTGAGAGCCCCATGGATTGCAAGGAGATCCAAACCGATCAATCCTAAAGGAAATCAGTCCTGAATATTCATTGGAAGGACTGATGCTGAAGTGAAACTGCAATACTTTGGCCATCTGATATGAAGAACTGACTCATTAGCAAGACCCTGATGCTGGGAAAGATTGAAGGCAGGAGGAGAAGGGGACGACAGAGGATGAGACAATTGGATGGCATCACCAACTCGATAGACAGGAGTTTGAGCAAGCTCCAGGAGTTGGTGATGGACAGGGAAAGCCTGGCTGCTGTAGACCATGGGGTTGCAAAGAGTCAGACACAACTGAGCAACTGAACTTATTCTTCTGCATATTCCCAATAAAGCTGTACATTTCACTACTTATAAAAACTTGGAATATATTCTTGTCGACCTTATTGATGTATAATTTAAACTGTACAATCAATGAATTTTGATAAATGATGACACCTGTGGACCTCACTACTACACTCAAGTTCCAGAACATTCCATCATCCCTGTAAGCACCACCCTCTTTTTTTGGCCACACTGTACAGCATGTGGGATCTTAATTCTCCAACCAGGAATCGAACCCATACCCCCTGCATTGGAAGCTTGGAGTCTTAACCACTGGAACACAGTGAAGTCTATGTCCCATTCCTTTGCAGTCCATGCCTCCCTCACTGCTAGTCCCAAGCAACTATCAGCCTGCTTTTTGTCACAGAGAGTTGGTTTGCATTTCTAGGATTTTAAATAAACAGAATCATAGAGTATATACTCTTTATGTCTGGCTTCTTTCAATCAGGATGATGCTTTTGAAGTTCATAAGTACTTCTTTTTTATTGATGTGCATTCCATTGTATAAACATACCATATTTAGTTTATCGTCTCACCTATTGATGGAAATTTAGGTTTGTGGGCTTAAAGCTTTAATATATGTACACTGCTTGTAATTAACTGTGTTTTAACAAGTACTATAAAGATCCCACAATCCAGAAATTTTAAGTACTTAAAGCCTATGGACAGAGGAAATCTTAAAAGTTTAATCCAAATTTATATACATATTTTTGCTCCAGAGAATTATAAAGTACAAAGTACAAAATGAAGTTGCTCAGTCATGTCAATTCTGCAATCCCATGGACTCTAGCCTACTAGGCTCCTCCATCCATGGAATTTCCCAAGCAAAACTACTGGAGTGGGCTGCCATTTCCTTCTCAAAGGGTGATAAAGACATTAAAGCATGATATATTAGTGGGATAAAATTATATGGAGAGTAGAACAGAAAGAATGATGAGAAACGTCCCAATGATAAGAAGTTTATCACATATTACACTAAGGTTATTACAACTTATTATTCGCATTTAAAGAAGTGAGGTGACTTTTATCTTTTAAGTCAATATTTACAAATACCAGAAATTAGATATTTCAAAATTCTTTAAATTTATAAAATTTAGATATTAATTTTAAAATATGAATGTGAAAATTAAAAAATAGAAGTAAGAAACCTGGAGTACCCCTTCTTTCGGTCCTGTTTGTAAAGGTTGCTCTTTAATTGGTTTGGGATGAGCAGAAACATCATCATTTTAAAGTTCCCCAGGTAGGGACTTCCTTGGGGCCCAGTGGCTAAGCCTGCTGCTGCTGCTAAGTTGCTTCAGTCGTGTCCAGCTCTGTGTGATCCCACAGACAGCAGCCCACCAGGCACCCCCGTCCCTGGGATTCTCAGGCAAGAACAGTGGAGTGGGGTGCCATTTCCTTCTCCAATGCATGAAAGTGAAAAGTGAAAGTGAAGTTGCTCAGTCGTGTCGGACTCTTAGAGACCCCATGGACTGCAGCCTATCAGGCTCCTGCGTCCATGGGATTTTTCCAGGCCAGAGTACTGGAGTGGGGTGCCATTGCTTCTCTGAGTGGCTAAGCCAGTGCACTCCTAATGCAGGGGGCCTGGGTTCAATTCCTAGTCAAGGAACTAGATCCCACATACTAAAGATACAGCACGCCGAAAGCTACAACTAAGATCTGGTGTGACCAAACAAACTAATTAATAAAAAAAAGTTTCCTAGGTGATTCTAAAGTATACCCAAAGTTTCTCTGAAAACAGCGTTCTCTCTCAGTAGACAAGGAATATAAAAAATGAAAGCTACAGAGTTTACTGTTGAACTGAGAGTATTAGTCATCTGATAAGTAACTATCTGCAAGGTTTATAAAAATATCACATCAGCAGTCCTCATAGAACTAAAGCACAAATACATTAACTGATAACCATGGCCAGTACCTATGATGCCTTCCAATGGAGAAGTGCTATTATTTGCAAGGCGCCGAGCCAACTGTTTTAAGTAAATGGTATTATCTCCACCGTAGATAGTTCCAGGCCTAGAATACTAACCCACAAGTGTGGTGACAAAAAAGAAAAAAACAGGGGAATAGTTATTTATTAACAACAATTGCCCCTGGGCTCATCTGCCTTTTTTCACAGTAGTATTTCTTTTAGCTTACTGTCCCAAATCTCAAGTCTGCTAAAAACTTAATTTTGTTTTCTACTTCTCTATTACCCTTCTATTCTCTTTTTGTGCCTTAGCTATTATTTCTCTCTCTCTTGTCTCTTGTTATGATTTATAGTATAGTGATAAAAATGGGATTAGGATTTGGGCTCAAAGCCAAATTCCACAATTAATTAAACATGTGACTTAGTAATTTAAAATGGAGGTCGCTGGTGCCCTGTGTAGTGCACTGAATACAGCACTAATGTTTAGCACTAATATACATAGCTTGTGTATAATGCTTATGAAGCACTTGCACATTCCTTAGCCGTGGAAGGTATGTGCATGCACGCTAAGCCACTTCAGCTGTGCCTGATTCTTTGAGACCCTATGAACTGTAGCCCGCCAGGTTCCTCTGTCCATAGAATTCTCCAGGGAAGAATACTAGCATGTGTTGCCGTATCTTCCTTGAGGGGATCTTCCTGACCCAGAGATTGAACCCACATCTCTTGTGCCTCCTGCATTGGCAGGTGGACCCTTTACCCACTAGCACCACCTTAATCCTTCTCTTGACACAACAGCTTAGTATTTGTTTTGGTGTTGGTGAGGGTATTGCTAATGGTAGTTACTCCCCTGCAAAATGATTTAGAATGCAGAGTTCCAAAGAATAGCAAGAAGAGATAAGAAAGCCTTCCTCAGTGATCAAATCAAAGAAATAGAGGAAAACAACAGAATGGGAAAGACTAGAGATCTCTTCAAGAAAATCAGAGATACCAAAGGAACATTTCATGCAAAGATGGGCTCAATAAGGACAGAAATGGTATGGACCTAACAGAAGCAGAAGATATTAAGAAGAGATGGCAAGAATACACAGAAGAACTGTACAAAAAGATCTTCACGACCCAGATAATCACAATGGTGTGATCACTGACCTAGAGCCAGACATCCTGGAATGTGAAGTCAAGTGGGCCTTAGAAAGCATCACTGTGAACAAAGCTAGTGGAGGTGATGGAATTCCAGTTGAGCTATTCCAAATCCTGAAAGATGACGCTGTGAAAGTGCTGCACTCAATATGCCAGCAAATTTGGAAAACTCAGCAGTGGCCACAGGACTGGGAAAGGTCAGTTTTCATTCCAATCCCAAAGAAGAGCAATGCCAAAGAATGTTCAAACTACCACACAATTGCACTCATCTCACACGCTAGTAAAGTAATGCTCAAAATTCTCCAAGCCAGGCTTCAGCAATATGTGAACCATGAACTTCCTGATGTTCAAGCTGGTTTTAGAAAAGGCAGAGGAACCAGAGATCAAATTGCCAACATCCGCTGGATCATGGAAAAAGCAAGAGAGTTCCAGAAAAACATCTATTTCTGCTTTATTGACTATGCCAAAGCCTTGGACTGTGTGGATCACAATAAACTGTGGAAAATTCTTCAAGAGATGGGAATACCAGACCACCTGATCTGCCTCTTGAGAAATTTGTATGCAGGTCAGGAAGCAACAGTTAGAACTTGACATGAAACAACAGACTGGTTCCAAATAGGAAAAGGAGTTCGTCAAGGCCATATATTGTCACCCTGCTTATTTAACTTATATGCAGAGTACATCATGAGAAATGCTGCACTGGAAGAAACAAGCTGGAATCAAGATTGCTGGGAGAAATATCAATAACCTCAGATATGCAGATGACACCACCCTTATGGCAGAAAGTGAAGAGGAACTCAAAAGCCTCTTGATGAAAGTGAAAGTGGAGAGTGAAAAAGTTGGCTTAAAGCTCAACATTCAGAAAACGAAGATCATGGCATCTGGTCCCATCACTTCATGGGAAATAGATGGGGAAACAGTGGAAACAGTGTCAGACTTTATTTTTCTGGGCTCCAAAATCACTACAGATGGTGACTGCAGCCATGAAATTAAAAGACGCTTACTCCTTGGAAGGAAAGTTAAGACCAACCTAGATAGCATATTCAAAAGCAGAGACATTACTTTGCCAACAAAGGTCGTCTAGTCAAGGCTATGGTTTTTCCAGTGGTCATGTATGGATGTGAGAGTTGGACTGTGAAGAAGGCTGAGCGCCGAAGAATTGATGGTTTTGAACTGTGGTGTTGGAGAAGACTCTTGAGAGTCCATTGGACTGCAAGGAGATCCAACCAGTCCATTCTGAAGGAGATCAGCCCTGGGATTTCTTTGGAGGGAATGATGCTAAAGCTGAAACTCCAGTACTTTGGCCACCTCATGTGAAGAGTTGACTCATTGGAAAAGACTCTGATGCTGGGAGGGCAGCATCCCCCCTGATTGGGGGCAGGAGGAGAAGGGGACGACAGAGGATGAGATGGCTGGATGGCATCACTGACTCGTTGGACGTGAGTCTGAGTGAACTCCGGGAGTTGGTGATGGACAGGGAGGCCTGACGTGCTGCGATTCGTGGGGTCGCAAAGAGTCGGACACAACTGAGTGACTGACCTGATCTGATCTGATCTAGGGAGTGAAAGTCACTCAGTCATGTCCCACTATTTGCGACCCCCACAGACTATACAGTCCATGGAATTCTCCAGGCCAGAATACTAGAGTGGGTAGCCATTCCCTTCTCCAGGGGATCTTCCCAACCCAGGGACTGAACCCAGGACTCCCGCATGGCAGGCGGATTCTTTACCGACTGAGCCACCAGGGAAGCCCAGAACTACTTTGACTCTCTCTTAAGTCTTGCCAGCAATTACTCTTCTCTTTATTTCAAGATCTTTTTTTAGTCCAGTTGTAAGCAAATTGGGTAGGGAGTCTCAGGAGAAAGAGAACTAGGCAGGACTTTATTAACATAAGACAAGCAGTTTTTTGGCCGAAGCCATTTTGGAATCTAAGCCTGGTCACAATGCTTGCCCTTCATCAGGTCTCAGTAATAATAATCCTAAGGGAACAAAAGAACAAACTGTTATCAGGCCAGAGAAATAACAATAGCAAAGACAGTAAATCAGTTGTAAAGTGAAATTCTTAGTCACTCAGTCCGACTCTTTGTGACCCCATAGACTAGCCTGCCAGACTCCTCTGTCCATGGGGATTCTTCAGGCAAGAATATTGGAGTGGGTTGCCATTTCCTTCTCCAAGGGACCTTCCTGACACAGAGATCAAACCCAGGTCTCCTGCATTGCAGGGAGACTACACACTGTTTGAGCCACCCAGGGAAGTCAGTTGTAAAGACTCCCAGTTCTCTTTCAATGATAAAGATTAGCCTGAGGCACTTTCTTTAACTGTTTTGCATAATTTAACCCCTCCTCAAGGTCTCAACCTCTAAATCAACTGGAACCAAAGGAATGATGATATTGACCTTTTCTAACCCTCACAACTTCAAAGTTTGGACTCTATCAACCTCTGCCCCTATTCTATGCTGAATTCACTTGTTCAAATCGCTTCATGAATATTCATGTATCCTTAGCTTAAAACTTCCCCAATTTTGCTGTTCAGGGAGACACTGCTTTGAAAAAGGTTCCCTGTGTTCTCCACACCTGCTGCAAGTAATAAATCCCTCCTTCTCCTGATCTTTGGCTTGGATGTGTCTTTTGGCTCGACACCCCTCAAGAGGCAAATCCCGTTTTCAGGTAACACAGGATTTAAGCTTCTCAACAGCAGCATAATTGACATTTGGGACCAGATAATTTTTTTGGTTTGGTAACTATCCTACAAAATGTACATTTAGCAGGATTCTTGTCCTCCGTCCACTGAATACCAGTAGTACTGCCCCTAGTCATGACAATCAAAATGTCTACAAAGGCCAAATGGTCTAAGGGATAAATCTGTCAAAAACCACTTATTTAGTCATGTCTGGCTACAGATCTACCTAGTATTGGCTCTACTCCTGGTAGATAATCCCAATCTCCATTCATGTATTAAGAAGTGTCTTAAACCTAAAAAGAGAATATGTCTTCTACGAGCCTACTGATGCTTCATTAAATTGCTTTTTTTTTTAACTTACTCATTTATTTGTTTTTTGGCTGTGGTGGGTCTTCGTTGCTGCATATGGGCTTTCTGTAGTTGCAGCAAGTGGGGGCTATTCTCTAGTTGCAGTGCGCGGTGGCTTCTCTTGTTGCAGAGCTCAGGCTCTAGGCACATGGGCTTTAGCAGTTGGCAGCAAGTGGGCTCAGTAGCTGTGAAACAGAAGGGAAGGGGGCAGGGCACAACCTTGGAAAGAATGACATAGCCTAGAGGATACAACATAAACTGATTAGAATCAAATGAGTTCAAGATGGCAGACAAGTCAACTTGGATGACTAGACCATGATCCTCAATCAGCAAGCTAAAGACACACCCAGAGGTACCATGACAGTTCCAAGGTCAGCTGTCAAAAGACCAAAAACTGGGCAGCGGCCCAATTCCTGGAAATCTTCACCCCGTCCCAAAAATAGTTGGAACAATCCTCCCACTCACTAGCTTATGAAATTACCCAGGCCATAAAAGCTAACCACACATTTCAAGGCCACTGCACTCACCCTCTGCAATGACCCACACTCTGTGGAGTGTGTTTCTCTGAATAAATCCACTTCTTACCTATCACTATGTCTCTCACTGAATTTTTTCTGTGATGAGACATCAAGAACCGTAGCTTCATTATGACCTGAAACCAAGTTTGTGATCTCAGTTGGAAGACTATGGGTTCTGCATGGGTTCGAGTCCCAAGCAGGGTTTTGGCCGGGTTTTTGAGTTTGAGTCCATATGCTGAACTCAAGCATGCAGATCCCAGACTGGTTGGAACCAGAAGATTGATGTTGCTGACTTCTACTTACCTCACCAATAAACAGTCAGAAGAATGTCCACACGCTGATCATTAGTATAAAAACTCCTCACTACCTCCTCTAGGTTGGGACATAGTTTGAAGGGCATTTGCCTACTGTGGCCCCCTTTGCCTGGCAAAACAACATAGTTATTCATGGCTGCATGTATGTGTGCTCAGTCATATCTAACTTTTTGTGATCCACTGGACTACAGCCTGCCAGGCTCCTCTGTACATGGGATTTTTCAAACAAGAATACTGGAGTGGGTTGCCATGCCCTCCTCCAGGGGATCTTCTTAACCCAGGGACTGAAACTGCATCTCCTGTGGCTCCTGCATTGGCAGGTGGATTCTTTACCACTAGGGCCACCTGGGAACCCTATAGCTATTCATACTTCACCCAAAACTCCACCTCCAAGATGCAATTTTGTACCAGTGTACAGGGGCTGAATTTTGGTTACACTAGCTCACCATCAACCTATCAAAAGGAAGTCATACACCCGAAGCCTTCATCTCAAATTTAGCTTATAAAAACTTCTCAGGCTTCCCTGGTGCTCTAATGGTTAAGAATCCACCTGCCAATGAGGGGACATGGGTTCGACCCCCAGTCTGGGAAGCAGCATGCCATGGAGCAACTAAGCCTGTGTACTGCAACTACTGAACCAGAGCACTAGAGCCCTCAAGCCACAACTACTGAGCCCACACACCACAACTACTGAAGCACACGCACCTACAGCCTGTGCTCCACAAGAGAGGCCACTACAGTAAGAAGCCCACACAACGAAGAGCAGCCACCGCTCACCACAACTAGAGAAAGCCTGAGCAGCAACAGACACCCAGAGCAGCGAAAAATTTTAATAAATAAAAATAAACAAATTTAAGCAAAACTTCTCCACCAAAACAATGGAGGAAGGGGATTTTGAGCATGAGCGACAAGTTCTCTTTGCTTTGCCCTGCAATAAACCCTCTCTACTCCAAACGCCACCATTTTGGTTTGTTTGGCCTCACTGTCCATAAGACACACAAACTTTGTTCAGTAACAAAATGATGGCCTAAAACTTTCCACACTTAAAAAAACACTATAAGGTTCCAAGAAACTCAATGAATCCTAAACTAAAGAAACATAAAGGAAATGACACCAAATAACATCAGAATCAAATTGCTCAAAATAAGGGATTTTTTAAAAAATCTTAATCATTTCTCAGCCTTTTGGCTCAGATCAAGTGTATTTAGTCTTAAATCAGCCAGAAAGACATGTTAAATAAAGAACATACAAAGGATAACATCAGATTTCTCACAGGAGACAATACAAAAGAGAACACTGTGGAATGACATCTTTAAAGTCCTAAAAGAAAAATTGTCAAATAATTTCAAAGAGAGCAAAAATACCTTTCAAAAATAAAGGCAAAACTTCCAGTTCAGGATAAGATAAAGAAGATATCTTCATATTCCTCCCATTAAATATGGCTAAACATACTGAAATTATAGAGATAAACTTAACAAAACTGAAAGGTGAAGAGAAACTAGACCAGGAAATTATCTTGGGACTCAAGAAATGACATGACATAGGGTTCCTGAGTTTTCTTTTTGCCTCATATATTCTACATTGGGTGTCTGAGAAGCCAGCCATCTGAAAATGTCAGTGGGTACTAAGAGAAGCTTGCTCTTCTGAGCCAAAGGATAAAGAAAGGGGTAGCCTTGAAAGACAAAACTTGCAGGCAATAACCACCCTACTTCAGCCAAGCTCCACAGAAAATAAGTGTGCCACCCCCGCCACCCATATCAGTCAAGGCCTAACAGGAAGCTCAGACTTCCCCTCACCAGGCTGCAACACATACATCTCATTCTTGCAGCCAAGCCACTGTCACTGAAGGTCCGGTAGGGAACCGGACAGCCAACCCAGTCCACTAGAATGAGGTACCTCTCCCAATCCCCAGCCCCAGTTAGTCAAAAGAAGCCTAGTGGGCAACCTAGACTTCCACCCTACCTGGCAGTAATGAGGTAGCATCTCCCTTTCCTTAGCCAGTATGGTGTCAGAGAAAACCTGCTAAAAAGAGATTTGGGTAAGAGCCACAGTCTCAAGAAAATGATAAAAATATCCAGGATTAAAAAAAATAATCATCATACCAATACCAGGAAAATTCCCACTTAAATGAGAAAAGAAAACCAGAAGAAATTCCCTGGTGGTCCAATGCTTAGGACTCCACAGTTTCACTGCCAAGGGCTCTGGTCTGATTCCTGCTCAGGGAACTAAGATCCCAAAAGCCCCATGGTGTGGCAAAAAAAAAAAAAAAAAAACTAAAAGACAGAAACACCAATATTTGGAATATCTGACAAGGAATTTAGAGCAGCCATCACAAAAATGCTTCAGTGAGCAATTATGAACATGTTTTAAGTAAGTGGAAAAGTACAACTTAGCAAAGAAACAGAAGATTTAAAGAACCAGGGAGAAATTCTAGAACTGAAAAATATAACTACCAAAATAAAAAACTCACTAGATGGGCTCAAAAGCAGAATGGACCCAGTAGATGGGGGAAAGTCAGAAAACTTGAATAAAGAATACTATAAGTTATCCAATCTGAAGGAATGAAAACAGAGCATCAAAAAATTAAAAATGCCTCCAGAACCTGTGGGAATATAACAAAAGATCTAATGATCACATCATGGGAGTCTCAGAAGGGAAAGAGAAAGAATGTGAGACTGGAAAGTATTTGAAGAAATAATGACTGAAAATATTTCAATTTTGGCAAAATAACCTCAAAGGTTGTTTTATGAGAACACTATAAAGAACTCTACTCACGTAAATTTGTCAACTTAGATCAAATTCCTCAAAAAGTTACTATCACAGCTCCTCTAGTATGAAATAATTTGAACAGTTCTATAACTATCAAAAAATTGAATTCATAATTTTAAAACTTTCCCCCAAATCTCCAGACCAGATGGTTTCACTGGAAAAGCTATATCAGATATTTAGAGAAGAATTAAAACCAAGTTTAAACAATCTCTCTCAGAAAATGGAAGAGGAGGAAACATTGCCCCAGACCAGAAAATAGGTACTAATTCAAAGCATCACTGTTTATAATACAGAAAACTGAAAACAATCTATAACTCCTTTAACAGAATAGTGGGGAAATAAGTTGTTGCCCACTTACTAAATGGAACGCTATAAAACAGCAAAAAATACTATAGCTTTATGCTTGGTCTTCATAATACTGTGAAGACAACAGACAAGGCCGATTAACCGAAGAAAGGCATAGAAGAGTATGAAAACAACAGATATAGAATCCAAAGACATGCAAAACTATTAAATACATTTTTCTATGGGATACAATTTTAGTCAAATTATAAAGAAAAGCAAGCAATTGACAAACATAAAATTCAAGATAGTGATGGGGGAGCTGGGAAGACTGGGATCACATGAAGTGTCTTAAGATAAATGTGGCGTTCTCGTTCTTTCTTTTTTACATCCAGGCATCTTCTACTGCTTACTGATATGCTAGGTACCAACATTAGCAAACAAAACAAAAGAATCTACTATCTCTTAGTTCTCCTCTTCCTATAGAAGATCCTCTGTATATCCACAATAACAGACAAATACATTTTTACTGGTAACATATTTTAGACTAAAGGATCACTCTCAATCAAGAGGCAAGAGAACTTATGAGAAATCTCTCCCAAATACAGAAATATTAATCAGCAATCACTGTATCAACAAGCTGGAATCTAGATTGCGGGGAGAAATAGCAATAATTATGCAGATGACACCACCCTTATGGCAGAAAGCTAAGAGGAACGAAAGAGTCTCTTGATGAAAGTGAAAGAGAGTGAAAAAGCTGGCTTAAAACTCAACAGTCAGAAAACTAAGATAATGGCATCTGGTCCCATCACTTCATGGTAAATAGATGGGGAAACAATGGAAACAGGGAGAGACTTTATTTTCTTGGGCTAAAAAAATCACTGCAGATGGTAACTGCAGCCACAAAATTAAGACGCTTGCTCCTTGGAATAAAAGCTACGGCAAATCTAGAGAGCATATTAAAAAGCAGAGACATTACTTTGCCAACAAAGCTCTATGTAATCAAAGCTACGGTTTTTCCAGTAGACACGTCTGGATGTGAGAGTTGGACTATAAAGAAGGCTAAGCGCCAAAGAATTGGTGCTTTTGAACTGTGGTGTTGGAGAAGACTCTTTCGAGTCCCTTGGACTGCAAGGAGATCCAACCAGTCAATCCTAAAGGAAATCAATCCTAAATGTTCATTAAAAGGACTGATGCTGAAACTGAAGCTCCAGTACTTTGGCCACCTAATGGGAAGAGCTGACTTGTTAGAAAACATTCTGATACTGTGAAAGATAGAAGGCAGGAGGAGAAGGGGACAGCAGTAGATGAGATGGTTGGATGGCATCACCAACTCAATGGAAATGAGATGGGAGATGGCAATGGACAGAGAAGGCTGGAATGCTGCAGTCCATGGGATCACAAAGAGAACAACACGACTGAGCAACTGAACAACAAAGCTTCACCTACTGTTGGGCTTCCCTGGTGGCCCAGACAGTAAAGCATCTGCCTGACTGCAACAAAGGAGAGCCAGGTTCCATCCCTGGGTTAGGAAGATCCCCTGGAGAAGAAAATGGCAACCCACTCCAGTACCCTTGCCTGGAAAATCCCTTGGACGGAGGGACCTGGTAAGCTACACCCCTTGGGATAGCAAAGAGTAGGGCATAACTGGGCAATTTCACTTTTAAGCCTGAGATTATGCCATTGTACGGGGGAGGAGGAAACAAGTTCTAAAAGAATTTAACCTTGTTTGAAAGAAGCCCACAGGCCATACAGCAGACTCCAAGCACTGTGAGGAGAGTCTCATTACTACTACTTTATGACCTTTATGACCGCCAAGACCAGTGCTCAGATCTGATGAGAAAGAGAACCACGCTGAGTTCTATTTCTTAAAATTTGGATTGAGTAGTATTCTTTATACCGTTGAGGTATGTTTTACAAAAGATCTCTTACATGTCATATTTTTAAAGTGGGGAAAAAAATAAACTACACGCAAATCTTGATAATAAAGAAAAGTATGAGAGCCTTGGACCCACTCCCACAATCTGCTGAATTCAAACTCACTCCAAGATGAGCCGTCAAAAATGGAACCAGTGCAAAATACAGTCAAGGATACGTCTAGAAAAAGAAAGAAAAGCAAACAGCTGCCTATACACATGCTGCAGAGAAGTGTGACCAGGAGGCAAAGGAGATCAATCAGGAAATATTTCAGACTTAAGTATTCAAATTTAGCGAAGCTGATGAACGAAATACACAAAGAGATGCAGATACAAAAGGAATAAAACTAATGGGGCAGAAAATTCAAAAGTTTGAAATTATTTCCTCAGGGAACAGGAAATGGGTAGGAGAAAAGTTGAGTAGCAAAGCCTGCAGTCCATGGGGTCGCTAGGAGTCGGACACGACTGAATGACTTCACTTTCACTTTTCACTCTCATGCATTGGAGAAGGAAATGGCAACCCACTCCAGTGTTCTTGCCTGGAGAATCCCAGGGACGGGGGAGCCTGGTGGGCTTCCGACTATGGGGTCGCACAGAGTCGGACATGACTGAAGCGACTTAGCAGCAGCAGCAAGATATAAAATAAAGTAACAAGAGCTTTTTCCCAACCACGTCTACACACCTGATCCCTACAGGCTAGCGCAGACCTCTCGTACCCTTGGGTCCTAGGATTTGGACCACTCAACGACTCCCCTAAATCTCTACCCTAAAAAAGGTATTCTCCCCAAACACGACCCATTTCTGGCCCCCTTGACTCCGTCTCCCTAGATGGGCTGGCGACTCCTCCATTGGAACCAAGGATACTCCACAGTCTCTAACCCCAGGGGTTCCAGGTCCCAGTCTGTTCCGAGTGTGCAGGTCTCGAACAGGCCGCCCGCCCCACCCTTCGCTTAAGGCTCCGAGTCTCCCTGTTCCCGCTCTTCTTCACATCCCACACCTCGGCCGTCCTTGTTCCCTGAACACCCTGCTGCTGCTGCTGCTAAGTCGCTTCAGTCGTGTCCGACTCTGTGCGACCCCATAGATGGAAGCCCACCAGGCTCCCCCGTCCCTGGGATTCTCCAGGCAAGAATACTGGAGTGGGTTGCCATTTCCTTCTCCAATGCATGAAAATGAAAAGTGAAAGTGAAGTCAGTCATGTCCCACTCTTCGAGACCCCATTGACTGCAGCCTACCAGGCTCCTCCGCCCATGCGATTTGCCAGGCAAGAGTAATGGAGTGGGTTGCCAGAACGAAACGCCGGGGACTGTGAAGTTCTAGTTAACTCAAGAGAGGCTTGTTTACCATCGCCAAGAAAATCCCTGGGGCGGACTACGGAGGGGCGTGGTCAGAAGCGCTGTGGGCGGGAGTCAAACAACTCCCGCCGCCCTTGGCACACGCGGTACCTTCACGAGCCCTTCGGTTCTCGGTGTGCCCTGCCCCCTGTCGGTCATGTGCCCGAGCAGCCGGGAACAACAGCCCACAAGCCCGCGCCCCCGCCCCGCTTCCGGATTATTGTCAAACCCCACCTTCTTCCCCCGGAAGACGGCGCAATCCTACGTCTAAAAGCGAGCCGGAAGGACAACACGGGGGCGGGGTCTCCGAGACGGGCGTCCGGGGGCGGGGCCACCAGGACGCCATTGTGACGCACACGGATTGGCCATCCAGGCGCAGGGCAGGGCCGGGGCATGCTTAGCGACCCGCTGCAGGGAGGGGTGCTGCGGGACGTGGGCGAGCCCTTGGGAGAGAAGAGGCCTTTTGTGGCAAGTTTGAGGCTTTAGTGGTACTGACTGGGAGGGTCTCCCAGTGAGCTCAAAGAATGTCGAGACAGAAGACTAGCGTGGTAGAAGGAAATGAGAGTCATTTCCTGGCGAGAAAGAAGGAGGGAACCAGGAACATCGGAGACCGATGAAGGCGGATCGAGCGACCGCAGCCGCAAGGTGTGCTCTCTAGGGTCTACTCTGCACTGTCACGTGACATCGGCTAGCTCTGTTAACTGGTTCCTTCAGAGGGCAGGGCAGGCCTGGGGCAGAGGAAGTCACCGCGGAACCCTTCACTTCTGGAGGAAACGCGGTCCAGGCCAGTGTCGTTTGGTTTCCTGCTACATCCAGGCCAGCTGTTTCTGCTCTAAACAAGACACATTGACCTTTCCAGCCCTTGGTAACGAGTTATTTGGGTTAGGTAGTGTCAGGGACCAAGAGTTGTCATATTCTGTTACAAAAGCAGCTGAGTGATCTCCTTTTGTTTTTCATCTTAATTATGCTCAGATTTAGCGTTAAAAAGTAAAGGAGCCCCGACAACCATCGTGGGTAGCTGGCCTGAATCCCCGGATGAACATAAGCGACATCATGGAATTTTGATGTCAAATGAGGTATCTAACGAGACAGAAGGTGAAGAAATTTAAGACTAACTGTGCATGAACAGTAAACAGACATGCAAACACAAAAAGACCAAACATCCCTTCTCTAGCTAACATGAGTGACTATTGCTTTTCCAGTGACAACTCTAGTCCTGCTCCATTCCTCCTGCTTTTCAGATAACAATTAAATCACCATTTCCTTGGGCCCTCCCCCAAATCACCTACATACACCCAAACACTACAATAAGCCCTTTTAATTTTTTTTAAGATTTTTTTTTATGTGGACCATTTTAAAACTCTCTACTGTTACTGTTGTATGCTTTCGGTTTTTGGCTAAGAAGCGTGTAGGATTCTTAGCTCCCCGAGGGGAGGATCCAACTGGCACCCCCATGCTTTGGAAGGTGAAGTCCTAACCACGGGCCTTTGAGTAAGTCCCAGTAAGCCCCTTTTAACATTAACTTCCTAAGATACCCAAGGGTTCCCCATAGTGTCAGATCTCCCTGGCTACAACAGTTAGTCCTATATTGTTGACCATAACTGTGTTTTGGTAGTTGTGGGCATCACATTTATGAATTATACATAACCATACATTTATGGGTATAGATAATTACATTTATGAATTATATATACGGGCTTCTCTGGTGGCTCAGAGGGGTAAAGCATCTGCCTGCAATGCCGGAGACCTGGGCTCAATCCCTGGGTGGGGAAGATCCCCTGGAGAAGGAAACGGCACCCCACTCCAGTATTCTTGCCTGGAAAACCCCATGGACCGAGAAGCTTGGAAGGCTACAGTCCATGGAGTCGCAAAGAGTCAGACACATATGGTTATGTATGCATAACCATACATTTATGGATATAGATAATTACATTTATGAATTATATATAACCATACAAAACCTTAGAGCCTTTATTCTGAAGAGAAATGGAAAAAAAAACATTGTGAATAGTAAAATGAGGCAAGATCTTGGTATATACTGATGTTGAAGCTGAAACTCCAATACTCTGGCCACCTGATGGGAAGAGCTGACTCATTTGAAAAGACCCTGATGCTGGGAAAGATTGAGGGCGGCAGGAGAAGGGGATGACAGAGGATGAGATGGTTGGATGGCATCACCGACTCAATGGACATGGGATTGGGTGGACTCCGGGAGTTGGTGATGGACAGGGAGGCCTGGCATGCTGCAATTCATGGGGTCGCAAAGAGTCCGACAGGACTGAGCAGCTGAACTGAACTGAACTTGGTATATAAAAAACTTGTATGCTAAATGCAATATGGGATTGTAGTTTCGATTCTGAAACAGTGGAAGGACATAAATGGTAAAATCAGATTAAAGTCTGTAGTTTAATTAAGAGTATCATATCAGTGTGAATTTCTTAGTTTTGACAAATATGCCATGGTTATATAGACATTAAATACAGGAGACATAATGCAGTGTATACAGGAACTCCCTATACTAACTTTGCAACTTTTTTTTTTCTTTTTTTAGTATTTATTTGGCTATGATTCGTCTTAGTTCCAGCAAGAGGTCTCTCTGGTTGTGGTACATAAGCTCAGCTATTCTGTGGTATGTGGGAATCTTAGTTCTCCATGTGCTCAGTCCCTCAGTCATGTCTGACTTTTTGTAACCCCATGAACTGTAGCCTGCCAGGCTCCTCTGTCCATAGGGTTATCCCAGCAGGTATACTGGAGTGGGTTACCATTTCCTCCTGCAGAAAATCTTCCTGAGCCAGGAATTGAACCCATGTCTCCTATGTCTGGCATTGACAGGCAGATTCTTTACCTCGGAGCCACCTGGGAAGTCTTTAGTTATCCAGTTCAGTTCAGCTCAGTTGCTCAGTTGTGTCCGACTCTTTGCCACCCCATGGACTGCAGCATGCCAGGCCTCCCTGTTCATCACCAACTCCCAGTGTTTACCCAAACTCATGTCCATTGTCAGTGAGTCAGTGATGCCATCCAACCACCTCATCCTCTGTCATCCCTTTCTCCTCCTGCCCTCAATCTTTCCCAGCATCAGGGTCTTTTCAAATGAGTCAGCTCTTCACATCAGGTGGCTAAAGTATTGCAGTTTCAGCTTCAACATCAGTCCTTCCAATGAACACCCAGGACTGATTTCCTTTAGGTGGACTGGTTGGATCTCCTTCCTGTCCAAGGGACTCTCAAGAGTCTTCTCCAACACCACAGTTCAAAAGCATCAATTCTTTGGCACTCAGCTCTCTTTATAGTCCAACTCTCACATCCATATATGACTACTGGAAAAACCATAGCCTTGACTAGATGGACTTTGTTGGTAAAGTAATGTCTCTGATTTTTAATATGCTATCTGCTGCTGCTGCTAAGTCGCTTCAGTCGTGTCTGACTCTGTGCTACCCCATAGACGGCAGCCCACCAGGCTCCCCCGTCCCTGGGATTCTCCAGGCAAGAACACTGGAGTGGGTTGCCATTTCCTTCTCCAATGCATGAAAGTGAAAAGTGAAAGTGAAGTCATTCAGTCGTGTCCAACCCTCAGCGACCCCATGGACTGCAGCCTTCCAGGCTCCTCTGTCCATGGGATTTTTCCAGGCAAGAGTACTGGAGTGGGGTGCCATTGACATTAAGCAGTGTGAAATAAGCCAGTCACAAAAAGACAAATATTGTATGATTCCACTTACATTAAGTATCAAAAGTAGGTTCACAGAGCCAGAAATTAGAATGGTGATGTTTCCAGAGATTGGGAGGAGGCAGAAAATGGGGAGTTGTTAATACATAGTTTCAAGTTTTCAAGATAAAAATGAGCTGTGAAGATTGGTTGCACAAAACTGAATGTACTTAACACTACCTAACTTAGAAATGGTTAGGTACACAACTTTATGTACTTTATGTTGTGTACCTGACAAAGTTAAGCTTCTCAGTCATATTCACCACATTTCAAGTGCTTAACAAGCCTGTGTGGCTAAATGGCCCCCTTATCACACAGAGCAGCTTGAGACAAAGGATAAAGAGGACTAGAAATCCCTATCTTCAGGTGCCACTCTGAAAGCGCTGCTAAGATATAAAATAAAGTAACAAGAGCTTTTTCCCAACCATGTCTACACACCTGATCCGTACAGGCTAGCGCAGACCTCTCGTACTCTTGGGTCCTAGGATTTGGACCAGTCAACGACTCCCCTAAATCTCTGCCCTATTTTTAGGTATTCTCCCCAAACACGACCCTTTCTGGCCCCCTGCTTAGCAGCTCAGTCTCTGCTCTATGTCATTGCCTTTCTTCACTCAGCCTGGAGGATTCAGTTCAGTCGCTCAGTCGTGTCCAACTCTTTGCGACCCCATGAACCACAGCACACCAGGCCTCCCTGTCCATCACAAACTCCCAGAGTCCACCCAAACGCATGTCCATTGAGTCGGTGATGCCATCCAACCACCTCATCCTCTGTCATCCCTTTCTCCTCCTGCCCTCAATCTTTCCCAGCATCAGGGTCTTTTCAAAGGAGTCAGTTCTTTGCATCAGGTGGCGAAAGTATTGCAGTTTCAGCTTCAACATCAGTCCTTCCAATGAACACCCAGGACTGATCTCCTTTAGGATGGACTGGAGGATTATAAACTGTTACGTAAGTCTTAGGTGTGGTGTGTGTGCTGTGCAAGGGTGCTAAGTTGTTTCAGTTGTGTCCTGCTCTTTGTGAAGCTATGGACCATAGCCCTCCAGGCTTCTCTGTCCATGGGATTTCCCAGGCAAGAATACTGGGGTGGGTGGCCATCCCTGCCTCCAGGAGATCTTCCTAACCCAGGGATTAAACCCAGGTCTCCTGCAAGGCAGGCAGATTCTTTGCCATCTGAGCCACCAGGGAAACCTTACGTGTGGTGAAAGTGAAAGTTGCACAGTTGCATCCGACTCTCTGCGACCCTACGGACTGTACGTCCGTGGAATTCTCCAGGCCAGAATCCTGGAGTGGGTAGCCTTTCCCTTCTCCAGGGGATCTTCCCAACCCAGGGACTGAACCTGGGTCTCCCTCATTGCAGGCAGATTCTTTACCAATTGAGATATCAGGGAAGCCCCTAGGTATGGTACTCAGACTAATTAAAGTGATTAGTGTTAAATGCTTAGTCGTGTCTGACTCTGCAACCCCATGGACTGTAGCCCTCCAGGTTCCTTTGTCCATGGGATTCTCCAGGCAAGAATACTGGAGTGGGTTGCCATTTCCTTCTCCAGGATATCTTCCCAACCCAGGGATCGAACCCGAGTCTCCCACATTTCAGGCAGATTCTTTACCATTTGAGCCACCAGGGAAGTACTACTTACCTCAGAAGAAAAGCTTGTTTCCTTGAGGAAGTTTCCCTTGTATGCAGAAGGAAATGCAGTTTTCTGGGGTGCTAGTCATTCACTGTAACTCTGTGGATGTGATATCTCTCAGAAGGAAGTCACCAGAGACTTCTTCTAACTCCGTTGGTCACCCTGTGAACTTTTATCCCACAGTGGATTCTTTCACACTGGACTTAGTCTAAGCCAGCGTCTAAAATTTAAAAGCAGCTTTTATGAAGTTGTCTCATTTGTGAAAAGCACAAATATTCAAAATCTCAGGGTGAAAGAGGGATGGGCAGCATCAAGGTTTGCTCTTAACTCTCCTTCTTGGGATTAAGTGTGATTGGCTTTTATTTACAATTTTTGGTACAATTTAGGATTGCTCACAGGTGCTTGATAATATATTTTAGACAAGTGATGGGAGTTGTATTGTTTTTGTAGTTAATCTTTGTATTTTATTATGATGTTATTTATTCAAAGTTTCAGTTCTCATAGTCTTTTTAGTTACATGTGATTCCTGAGAATTTTTATTCTTTGTATCTTGGTCTTGCCATGAGGCTTGTGGGATCTTAGTTCCTCAATGAGGGACTGACCACAGGCCCTCGGTAGTGAAAGTTCAGAGTCCTAACCACTGGACTGCCAAGGAATTTCCAAGAATTTTTATTTATAATTTTTTAAACTTTTATTCTTAAGAATAAAAATCCCTGAGCTTTGTGGTATGCTCTCTAAAGGCAAGCACAAACAATTTAATTCTCTTTATCATCTGTATACTTTCTCTAACTTCTTCCCTATGGGTTATGCTCTAACAGTGACCTGGAATTTATGGTCTTGAGATGGATCTATTTATTTTCTACTACTATGTGGATCCCTTCAAACCCATGAGTGGGAGTTTCAAGGACTGGGTGGTATGGGATGGGAGCCCTGATCAGTGATGTCTCCATCCTTTGGAAACTGCAGATTGACGATAATGGGACATACACCTGCCAGGTGAAGGACCCACCTGATGTTGATTTGGCAGCAGGGAACAGGGGAGCTCTGGCTCACTGTTGGGTACACTGTTCACCTCTCTGACCTCCACTTCCTGGCTCTGGCCACTGGCTTTGCCTGTGCATCAATGGTCATAATGATAATTGTGATTCTCTTCCAGCATTTCCAGAAAAAGTGATGGGGTCATAAAGGGATGTAGTTAAAATCAAAAGAAAGAAAGCTCAACCAAGAAAAAAGGTCTCTATTGAGGAAAAACAGACGAACATTCTTAGATGAAAACTGAAAATTTGTTAGAACAAGAACCCTAAGATAAGTTAAAGTTAATGAGACCTTCTCTTTGGCTTTTCCAGCTGTGATCTGTCTTCTAATCATCTCTGCAGTGTACAACCAGGCCTCCCTGTCCATCACCAACTCCCGGAGTTCACTCAGACTCACGTCCAATGAGTCAGTGATGCCATCCAGCCATCTCATCCTTGGTTGTCCCCTTCTCCTCCTGCCCCCAATCCCTCCCAGCATCAGAGTCTTTTCCAATGAGTCAAGTCTTCACATGAGGTGGCCAAAGTACTGGAGTTTCAGCTTTAGCATCATTCCTTCCAAAGAAATCCCAGGGCTGATCTCCTTCAAAATGGACTGGTTGGATCTCCTTGCAGTCCAAGGGACTCTCAAGAGTCTTCTCCAACACCACAGTTCAAAAGCATCAATTCTTCGGTGCTCAGCCTTCTTCACAGTCCAACTCTCACATCCATACATGACCACTGGAAAAACCATAGCCTTGACTAGACGGACCTTTGTTGGCAAAGTAATGTCTCTGCTTTTGAATATGCTATCTAGGTTGGTCTTAACTTTCCTTCCAAGGAGTAAGCGTCTTTTAATTTCATGGCTGCAGTCAGCATCTGCAGTGATTTTGGAGCCCAAAAAAATAAAGTCTGACACTTTCCACTGTTTTCCCATCTATTTCCCATGAAGTGATGGGACCGGATGCCATGATCTTCGTTTTCTGAATGTTGAGCTTTAAGCCAACTTTTTCACTCTCCACTTTCACTTTCATCAAGAGGCTTTTGAGTTCCTCTTCACTTTCTGCCATAAGGGTGGTGTCATCTGCATATCTGAGGTTATTTATATTTCCCCGGCAATCTTGACTCCAGGTTGTGTTTCTTCCAGTCCAGCGTTTCTCATGATGTACTCTGCATATAAGTTAAATAAGCAGGGTGACAATATACAGCCTTGATGAACTCCTTTTCCTATTTGGAACCAGTCTTTTGTTCCATGTCCAGTTCTAACTTGCTTCTTGACCTGCATACAGATTTCTCAAGAGGCAGGTCAGGTGGTCTGGTATTCCCATCTCAGAATTTTCCGCAGTTTATTGTGATCCACACAGTCCAAGGCTTTGGCATAGTCAATAAAGCAGAAATAGATGTTTTTCTGGAACTCTCTTGCTTTTTCCATGATCCAGCGGATGTTGGCAATTTGATCTCTTGTTCCTCTGCCTTTTCTAAAACCAGCTTGAACATCAGGAAGTTCACGGTTCACATATTGCTGAAGCCTGGCTTGGAGAATTTTGAGCATTACTTTACTAGCGTGTGAGATGAGTGTAATTGTGCAGTAGTTTGAGCATTCTTTAGCATTGCCTTTCTTTGAGATTGGAATGAAAACTGACCTTTTCCAGTCCTGTGGCCACTGCTGAGTTTTCCAAATTTGCTGGCATATTGAGTGCAGCACTTTCACAGCATCAGAAACTGATAAAAATAATTTTTAGAATATTGTACAAATTATTAAATGTTACTATCTCAATAAAAGACCACTAAAAGTTGAAAGTTTAAGCCGAAAGCAGATCAAAGGACTATGGCTCGTCAGTGAAATTTGTTGTAGCCAATATGCTTGTTCCCTAATTTTATGTATAGGCATACCTCATTTTATTGCACTTCACTTTATTATGCTTTGTAGATATTGAGGTTTGGGGGGTACTTTTTGTTTTCACTTTTATAAAATGAAGGTTTATGGCAACTCTGAATTGAGCAAGTCTGCTGGCACTATTTTTCTAACAACATTTGCTCCCTTTGTGTCTCTATGTCACATTCTGGTAATTCTCACAATATTTCAAACTCTCCACCAGCAAAAGGATTATGACTTGCCAAAGGCTCAGATGATGGTTGGCATTCTTTTACAATAAAATGTTTTTCAATCAAGGTATGTACATTGGTTTTTCAGTCAGTGTGTAGCTAATATACTACAGCATGGTATAAACATAACTTTTACATGCACTGGGAAATCAAAATTTATGAAACTTGTTTTACCATAATATTTATTTTATTGTGGTTGTTGAGAACCAACCCAAAATATATCTGAGGTATACCAGTGGAGTCTCTACTTCTATAGAGGAATTTATCCATGCACAGTAGGTGGCATTTGCATTCATACAAATGCTAGGTAACCAAGAGCTACTCAATTATCCAAAATTACTTTGGCCAGTGAGTCAAGTAGTTGTTCTTGGGCTGCTATTGTCATAATGGTAGGATTGGCAAGTCTGCCATGAATAAGTGCCCTTCCAATGGAAGCAAATCTAGTCATGTATGTTACCTCCTGGGAATTCCCATTTAAGGTGGCAATGTGGTTTAATGGAGAAGACAAATGACAAGACCAATGGGAGAATTCAGATTTATTGTGAACGTCCATGGGGACAGTTAGAAATCCTAGTAAGCACTGGCCTTCAATCCACCAGCTGTACAAACATTCATAAACTCATCAAGAGGCCCATTCATTACAGATATAAGAACAGGTGGTATACATAAGATTCCTGCTGGGTTTGATTATTATTAGTGCCATTAATTGGGATTATTCTATTGGCCCTTTCAAGCCAAGGGTCAGTGGTGTCTGGTGAACAATTAGGAAGAAACCATCCTGTTCTATGGACTTTGTTCTCAAAGGCCATACAGAAGGGAGTTCTTTTGCCATGACAAGCAGACCTAATCTACTGGTAAGAACTATTAATATATAGGCAGAATAGGTATGATTAGCTGGATTAAGAGTTACAACACAGGAGAGGTCAAAGCAAGGTACAGGAAAATCTGGTTGCAGAAGTTTGACTCGATAAATATCCAAAGGGGTGCAGCTACAACTAGCTGTAACAGTACTGCTGCTGCTGCTAGGTTGCTTCAGTCGTGTCCGACTCTGTGTGACCCCATAGACGGCAGCCCACCAGGCACCCCCGTCCCTGGGATTCTCCAGGCAAGAACACTGGAGTGGGTTGCCATTTCCTTCTCCAATGCATGAAAGTGAAAAGTGAGAGTGAAGTCGCTCAGTCGTGTCTGACTCCTAGTGACCCCATGGACTGCAGCCTTCCAGGCTCCTCTGTCCATGGGATTCTCCAGGCTTAGCAGAGGTCAAACCACTGGGGATCATTCTGGGTTACAGGAAGTCATGGGGATCTGGGTCACAGGGACTTCTAAGGTCTTCAGGAAAGGTGTGGAAATTGTAATGTTCTTTGATATAATGTTGAGGTGTCTTATGTGGTGCATGGATGAGGCAGGAGATCAATTATCAATTATCAGGAGGTCCTCAAAGGGAGGGGGGCTGTTGGGAATGGGCTTCAGGACAAACATTCGGCTATAAGATGCATCAGCCATCCATGGGAAATCCCCAACCCCACCCCAGCTGAGGGGCCTGGACTTTACTGAGCAAGATTGTCTGACCCTCAGCGACCTGACCCCATGGACTGCAGGCCATTAGGCTCCTCCATCCATGGGATTTTCCAGGCAAGAGTACTGGAGTGGGGTGCCACTGCCTTCTCTGAGCTGTCACAATAGAGATGGCTAAAGGGTCATGGCTGTCATAGACAGATTAGGTTTTCTAATGACCGATCCAACAATCAGAAGTATCCAAGTTCCTCTAGACCATGATCCTTTGAGGGCAGCATTTTGTATGTGGGGGGGAGGGGGAAGGGGGGAATGGGCCTGTGTTGTGTGGCATGTGGGATTTTAGTTCTGCGAACAGGGATCAAACCTTTGCTCCCTGCATTGGGAGTGCAAAGTCTTAACCACTGGAGTGCCAGGGAAGTCCCAAAAGGGTAGCATTTTTTTGTAGAAATATCAACAAGGTAACTTCTTTTAGCTTCTAAAGAGTCGAGCTTAGCATAACCCAGAACTTTAATAGCAAAGTAGCAAGTAAGAATATGGCATTTAATAATTCTTGAACAAAAAGGCTGTTTTTAATTTGATCTCTCCTGGAAGTAAGGAAGCCATGTTGTTTCCATCACATTCCAAAATTGTGAGCCATGCCAAAGACAAAGCTACTGTCACTGTAAATGTTGTCCATTTTGCCCTTGACTAGGCTATAGGCCCACATGAGTACATATATTTGGCTTATTGGGCCAAAGTAGCCCAAGGCAAAATTGTCACTTCAGTTTCTTCTTTTTTTTTTTTTTTTTTTTTCACTTCACTTTCTTAAAGAAGAATGGACATTGCATGTCCAGCACAATAGTTACCATGTTCATCTTTCAAAGAAAAACCATCAGTGAACCGTATAAGTTCAATTATCTAAGGGCATTTCCTATAAGCAGTCATGGCGATGTGGGCGGGTGGGTGCATGAGGGGCACATTTCAACTGCGAGAGAAGAGTAGCAGGGTTAAAGTTATTACACTGGGCAAGAGTGATTTGTGGGGCAGTTCGTTAAGGAGAATTTCATAGAAAGTGAGGTGGCTTACTGCAAGATGTTGAGTATGATAAGGGTTAAGAACCTCATCAGCATGTGGCACAAAATGGTTAAAGAAGATCCCATGACTATTCTTCAGTGATTTTTACAAGAAGGGCAGTTTCAGGTACAGCTTTGAGGTAGGGGTTAAGATATCTGTATCCCAGGCTCCAGGTTCTTGTTGACTATAAAACCCTATGGGTCAGTCGTGATCCACATACTCTTGGGTGAGTACCCCAAGGGAATTCCCTTCTTTTTCATGTACAAAAAGAAAAGGAATTGATAATTGGGGTGTTCAAGGGCAGGAGTGGTTATAAAACTTTCCTTTAAGATTGTAAAAGTCATGTCACCTGAATATTCCAAGGTGATAAGAGATTTATTAGTTTTTAACAAGAATGTAAGGGTTGGGCCATTGGGGAAGTTTAAGGGATCTGGTTCAGAAAATAGCCTGCCAATCCAAGAAAACTTGGCAGCTTGCATTTGGTTTGGGGCTTTGGGAAGTTCAAGATGCCGTGAAGTCTGTCTGATCTAGGTGCAGTCCTTGTTCTGAGAACAGATGTGCTAAAGAAACTTGAGTTTGAACAAAGTGCAATTTTTCCTTAAAGACTTTATGCTCCTTTTTGGCTAGGAGTTTGAGTAAATGGAGACTCTCTTCTTGTGAGGAGGCCTAGGAAGCAGAGCAGAGAAGTAAGTCATCCACACATTCTATTAAAGTGGAGCCTCCAGGGATTTCCCTGGTGGTCCACTGGCTAAGACTGTACTCCCCATGTAGGGGGCCTGGGTTTGATCCTTGATCGGGGAACTAAATCCCACATGCCACAACTAAGACTCAGTGCAATCAAATAAATAATTTTTTCAAGGTGGAGCTTCCAGAGAACTGGATGTCTTCTAGATCAGCCTTCAAAGTTTATAAGGGGAATTTCCTAGTTTCCCAGTAATTAGAACCCTGTGCTTCCACTGCAGTGGGTATGGGTTCAATCCCTGGTCAGGGAGCTAAAGTGCCACAAGACGAGAGGCCGTAAATAAAGTTTGTGAGAAATAAGAAGGGTGGAGGTGACTGCAGTCATTCAATTAAAAGATGCTTGCTCCTTGGAAGAAAAGCTATGACAAATCTATAGTATAGTATAGTGAAGTCGCTCAGTCGTGTCCAGCTGTTACCCGTGGACTGTAGCCTACCAGGCTTCTCCATCCATGGGCTTCTCCAGGCAAGAATACTAGAGTGGGTTACCATTTCCTTCTCCAGGGGATCTTCCCAACCCAGGGATCAAACCCAGGTCTCCCGCATTGGAGGCAGACACTTTAACCTCTGAGCCACAGCGTATTAAAATACATCACTTTGCTGACAAAGGTCTGTATAGTCAAAGCTATGGTTTTTCTAGTAGTCATATACAGATGTGAGAGCTGGTCCATAAGAAAGGCTGAGCACTGAAGAATCGACACTTTGAATTGTGATGCTGGAGAAGATTCTTGAGAGTCTCTTGGACTGCAAGGAGACCAAACCAACCAATCCTAAAGAAAGTGAACCCTGAATACTCATTGGAAGGACTGATGCTGAAGCTAAAGCTCCAAAACTTTGGCCACCTGATACGAAGAGCTGACACACTGGGAAAGACCCTGATGCTGGGAAAGACTGAAAACAAAAGGAGAAGTGGGTGGCAGAGGATGAGATAGTTAGATAGCATCACCAACTTAATGGACATGAATCTGAGAGATAGTAGAGGACAGAGTAGCCTGGCATGCTGCAATCCGTGGGGTCAGACATGACTGAGCAACTGAGCAACAAAAGAAGAGCTTTCACTGGGGCATTACTATAAAGGAATATTGCTGACCTTCCCCAGTAAAGACAAAAAGATACTATATTGTCTTGCTTTATATTCTGGGAACTTCTAAAACACACATACATACATTAATTCACATCAAAAAACTTGCTTTCAGTTGGGATGGAGGCTAATGAAGTGTAGGGGCTGGGGTAACAGGGTGACAATATTGTTTATGGCTCGAAGGTCCTGGACAAGTCTCCATCCACAACCATTTGGTTTCTTCACAGGTAAAATAGGAGTGTTGCACTAACTGCTGCAGAGGATAATGAGGCCCTGGGCCTTTGTTATTGGCTTAATGCCTTGAAGGCATTATTTGTAGGGTATTGATTAATCCTGAGGGAAGTTTTGAGAGTCATACTTGGATCTTAATAAGGGGTGCACATGGGTACTTCAGAGATCAGTTGAGGATTTTGCCCGTAAGGAGAAAGTGAAAGTGTCCGTCGCTCATTCAAGTCTGACTCTTTGCGACTCCCTGGACTGTAGCCTGTCAGGCTTCTCTGCCCATGGGACTCTCCAGGCAAGATTACTGGAGTGGGTTGCTATTCCCTTCTCCGGGGGATCTTCCCGACTCAGGGACTGACCCCGGGTCTCCTGCATTGCAGGCAGATTCTTTACCATCTGAGCCACAGGGAAGAGTGGTAGCTAATCCAATGGAGACAAATGATCAGTGTTCTCAGAATTAGCGCTTGTGCCATTAGAGATGGAGAAATTAGAAGATGCTGAAGGGCCATTTGATTTACCTAATGGGTGATTTTGGTTGCTACTGTCAGGTTCCAGAATTATTTCCCCCTTTTGGGAGAAAGAAATTCCAGTGGTTATTTTTCTAATGTATTTTGGCTCAATAAATAAGTAGAAGTGGAGGAAGTAAGGAGAAAAGGGTAAGTATCTCTTAGAGAGCCTAAGCAAAAGGGGACAGGTTTAGTGATAATCTGTTGAGGTTTACTAGAGATCCCACCACTTGAATCATTTTAGTAGTCTGATGCAAGAGCTTTTTAATGGTAGTGGGGCTGAGCGCCAAGAGTGTAGCTCTTACAAAAAGGACAAAAACAGATTTGTTTCCAGTCTAATGAGTAGTTTCTTCAAGTTGATGAAGAGAAAGGATTGGGGAAATTCTCTGTAATTCCTCAGAGTCCTGGACATTAGGAGGACATTAGTAAGGCTAGTTAGAGGACTAAAGGTGTTTGGAGTACTTAAGCTTATAGAAATTTTCCTTTCAATGTTCCAGCTTTTAGAAATTTTGATGGAGACTAGGAAGGTTTGTTTAAAGGCTTCCTTTTTTGGAGTTGAAAATTAGGAATTTTAGTGGTCTTCATTTTAGTTGCATCATCGAGGGTACGGTTGAGATGGACATAATTTTCCATTATATTCTTTTAACTAGAAGAGAGATCTCAGTTCAGCCTGTTAATGTACATAGATCAAAGGCAACTTGAGTGGATTCAGCATTCAAAGGAAGACCAAAATTTTCCTTAAGGACAATTTGGGGGAATTCCCTAGTGGTCCGGTGTTAAGACTCAGCACTTTCATTTCAAGGGCCCAGGTTCAATCCCTGGTCAGGGAAGAAAGATTCCGCAAGTCTCATGCCATACTAAAAAAACCGGAAAAAATTTTACAGTGTTTTGTACTCACACCTCTTGGGGGAGAACACAGCATGCCACCCAGGGCTTCTTAGGGGAAGCACTAGGTCAGTCACACTGAAGAGCAAAGGGAAGTGTGGGCAAGCACTTTTATTGTGGTTTTGCTGGAGTGAAAGAGAGCAAACGGGTGTGGGGTTGGCTAATTTGAATAATTTCAGCAGGTTCTTCGGCACAGGGACTGTCGCTCGTTGTTTGATATCTGGCCCCAGGGCAATTAGGGTGAGCATATGTTGGTTCCAGAGTGTGAGGGCCTGATAAGAGTGGTGTTTGGTGATATGGACTTAATCATCTAAAGAAGAGAAACTGACCAGCTTCTAGTTAGGACCTCAAAACTGGATCAAGATAGCACACACCTACCCACCCAAACTGGGCTTCCCAGGTGGCTCAGTGGTAAAGAATGTGCCTGCCAATGAAGGAGACAAAAGGAGACTCGGATTTGATCCCTGGGTTGGGAAAATCCCCTGGAGAAGGAAATGGCAATTCACTCCAGTATTCTTGCCTGGAGAATCCAATGGACAGAGGAGCCTGGCTGGCTACAGTCCAGAGAGTCGCAGAGTCAAACAGGTCTGAGCATGCACACCCACATAAACTATATTATAGGAAGCAATAGTCTTAAAAAAATTTTGTTATGCAAATGGAATACATATTTTGTTACCTTTCTGCTTTCAAAGCTTTAATATTCCCCACTGACTTTATGTACATATTATCTTCAATTTTTTTCTCAAATTTTGAAATATATCATCATCCAAAAATTGTATTCTAGTGGTTCCAAATAGGAAAAGGAGTTCGTCAAGGCTGTATATTGTCACCCTGTTTATTTAACTTATATGCAGAGTACATCATGAGAAATGCTGGACTGGAAGAAACACAAGCTGGAGTCAAGATTGCCGGGAGAAATATCAATAACCTCAGATATGCAGATGACACCACCCTTATGGCAGAAAGTGAAGAGGAACTCAAAAGCCTCTTGATGAAAGTGAAAGTGGAGAGTGAAAAAGTTGGCTTAAAGCTCAACATTCAGAAAACGAAGATCATGACATCTGGTCCCACCACTTTATGGGAAATAGATGGGCAAACAGTGGAAACAGTGTCAGACTTTATTTTTGGGGGCTCCAAAATCACTACAGATGGTGACTTCAGCCATAAAATTAAAAGACGCTTACTCCTTGGAAGGAAAGTTAAGACCAACCTAGATAGCATATTCAAAAGCAGAGACATTACTTTGCCAACAAAGGTCCGTCTAGTCAAGGCTATGGTTTTTCCAGTGGTTATGTATGGATGTGAGAGTTGGACTGTGAAGAAGGCTGAGCACCGAAGAATTGATGCTTTTGAACTGTGGTGTTGGAGAAGACTCTTGAGAGTCCCTTGGACTGCAAGGAGATCCAACCAGTCCATTCTGAAGGAGATCAGCCCTGGGATTTCTTTGGAGGGAATGATGCTAAGGCTGAAACTCCAGTACTTTGGCCACCTCACGCGAAGAGCTGACTCATTGGAAAAGACTCTGATGCTGGGAGGGATTGGGGGCAGGAGGAGAAGGGGACGACAGAGGATGAGATGGCTGGATGGCATCACTGACTCGATGGACATGAGTCTGAGTGAACTCCGGGGAGTTGGTGATGAACAGGGAGGCCTGGCGTGCTGTGATTCATGGGGTCGCAAAGAGTCGGACACGACTGAGCGACTGATCTGATCTGATCTGATCTGAATTGCTTTTTAGAGTAATTACTTTTTGAAAAGCATCTCAGACACTGGTTTATCTGTAATTTTTGGTGCAAAAAACAATGAAAGGAAGTAGTATGTCAAAATCTCTTACATTTTTACAATACCTATAATTTTCTGTATGTTTTAAATATTCCATAATTTCTAAAAAGTGGAGGTTACTGAGAGAGAAAGAGAAAAGCTGCAAGCTGCCCTGTATCCAGCAAATTTTTTTTCTAGTTATATTGAGATCTAATTGGCAGATAATAGCACATCTTGACGAAGATGAAGTTTTCTGACTTCTGAGGCCCCACAGAAGTGAAAGAGTCTAACTGTACATATTTTAGGGTGGGGAAAAGACCATGATGAGGCTAAAGGGGGACAACACAGAATGGTGACAGAACTAGGCCCAGCTTAAGTCAGGCTTTGTTGATGGCCAGGCCTGCTGTGGAAACAAAGGGCAGCCACACAGCACTGCCCAGGACCACACAGCCCCACTGCAGTCTCTGGTGAGACAAAAAAAATCAATTCTAGCAAGTAACCATCAAGCTCATGGGGTGCCATAACCCCAATTTTACTATTTCACACAAAGTACTGTTTGAGATAACTGTAAACTATCCCCAAAGAACTGCAAATAACCTAGGGATCCAGTCTTCTGTGGTGGTACTGCTGCTTCAAAGATGCATTTTTTTCTATGTTGGTCAAAAAAATTAACCAGACAAGGCTGTGACCGCTGAGCCTGCTGGTGTCCCACCTGGGTTATCTTATCCTTCTTCTCTGACTACTACAGCAGCTGGCCTCAATGAGAAACATCCCATTTGGACTGGACCTATACTGTAGCTGGGCAGTTCAATACTTTATTTCATTCTTTCCTTCCTTCACATGGGAAAGGGAGGCAGAGAAGGCACTTGGGAACTAATCCAGAAAGACCTATCTCTCACTGGGCTTGAGAGTGCAGTACTTAAAAGAGTGGAGACTCTGAAACCAGAGTGTCTTAGCGCTGCACTCTGAAACCAGAGTGCATTAGTCCAATGCCCAGACCTGCTATCTACAAGCCGAGTAATTTTAGGAAAGTCACCTAACAATTCTATACCTCAGTTTCCTTCTACTAAGCAGTTATAGTAACATCCTGGTGAGTTGCTATGATGCTTAAATGAGATTAAGTACTCAAAATAGTGGAAAGCACAGTAAGGGTGCAGTACATGCTTGCAAAGACTCTTCAGTCATGTCCGACTGTTTGTGATCCTATGGACTGTAGTCCACCAGCCAGGCTTCTCTGTTCATGGGATTCTCCAGGCAAGAGTAATGGAGTGGGTTGCCATGCCCTCCTCCAGGTGATCTTCCTGATCCAGGGATCAAACCCTTGTCTCAGGCATCTAACTCCATTGACAGGTGGGAAGCCCAAAGATGCAATACAGGTCCACTGTTGTTATCACCACTGCCATTTGACAGGTAATGTGATTGTGAGTAAGAACCTTCTCCGAATCTCCCTGATCCTGCCTATACAAATGCTCTCCTGGGAAAGAAGGGGCGAGAAGGTGTCAAAGCTTAATGGGTAAAGTGTTCTTTCAAGGGGTACCAACTGGAACATTCTAGACAAAACTCTATACTATTTGCTAGTGGTTTCCAGACATGAGCTTATTTTAAACACTCAAAATAAAACTTATTAAAAAGTATTAAATTTGTGATAATAATCCACTTACATAAACATCAGGAAGTAAACAGGCAGGTCAATCTGTAAGAGGATACATCTTGGGGTGATTTTCATTTGTGGTGAATTCAACTGTTTATAAATTAGATGGTAGAGGTGCACTTGTGCAGACACTCTCAAGAATCAAAAAAGATGTCTTTTGACTTCAGAGCCCGGGTGAAACACTTTCGTGGACACAAACGTGAAAAGAAAAGGTGGAGACCTCTAAGGCCCTACAGCTGAGGAGGCAGTCCATGTTAGACTAGCTATGGGCAAGCATCTTCCAGTTAGTGAGATGAGATGTACATCTGTTGAAAAGGTCTGGGATCTGTGGCACCAGTCTGAGCTTTCTGTGGAAGAAAATCCACACATGACTGTGCTGGTGCTCACCTGCAAAAGATATCGTAGTGGACACCTGCGATGACTCCCAAGGAGCAGGGGAGGCTCAGCATCAGGCCAAGGCCCCAGTCTTTCATTTACAGAAGGCCTCAAAGATTACTGCATCATGGATGAATGCTGGAGAACTGTCAAACTTGATGAGGGGATCAAAAAGCCCCCACGGCTCAGAGGCCTGCTTAGTGCTTTGTAGGAACATGTCTTATTGGACCTGATTTCAGTCTCTAAATTCTGAAGCTTTTGTGTGTGTATGTGTGTGTGTGTGTAATTTGAATATTTGCCTCAGATTAGGTATTTGCATTTTCTCTCCGGAGTCGGACTTTTCTATAGCCTGACCTGTGATGGAGTCATTGGATTTCTTACAAATAACTTATTTGATTTTTGAAGAACCTGTTTTCTGTAATTGTGCCTCATCAGTTTTCTCTTAATTTTCAAGTCCTCTTGTTTTTACTTTTCTTTTCCCCTTAGAATCAACTTCTGGTGACAAATTGTGCTCCTTCCTTTTCTATAGTAACTACTCATAATGACAACCCACTACAGTATTCTTGCCTGGAGAATTCCAGGGACAGAAGATCCTGGCGGGCTATGGTCCACAGGGTCGCAGAGTTGGACACGACTGAACAACTAACATTTCACTTTCACTCATAATCTGACCCTATTCCAAGCACCCCCTTATTAAGTGGTGGTTTTTAAAATAATCTTCTACTTAAGCAGTGATGAGTGCCTTCATATCTTCCTCTTTATGGAAGCTCCAAAAATAAAATAGTAATGATTAACCCCAGAACACATTAAAGAATCTGCTCCACTGCCTCAGGCAGGGTAGCCATTTCAGTTACCGTCTTGCCAGTCTGCTCAGGGGCTCTGACTGAAAACTAATTTTCCTCGGGGTCCTGAGGGCCACCTTTAGCAATCCTGGGGCTTCTCAGCCTAAGAGAGAATCAGTTGAGCAACCCTAGGTCAACTTGCTAATCCCTCTCTAAACCCTGCCCTCGGAGCCGCCTTTATAGGTTTCCGGTGTTCTCGGTTCCCTCTTTCTTCATTCTCAGCAAGAAATAACTCTGTTTTCTTCTGTTGCCCTGGCCTTCAATCCAGGGGTCCTTTGGGCTCAATATTTGGGGGACTCTCCCAGTCAGTATCTATTGCGGCTCAAAAGGGCCCCACTAACCATCCTAGAAAGCTCACCCCCTGCTCGTAGCTCCCCTCCCAGCAGCGCCCCGGCTCCGTACGCCCCTGCCCCGCCCTACTACTAGCTAGCCAATCCCTGGCTCCGCTCCGGGAGCGTCACAATGGCGCCCCCGCGGCTCCGCCCCCCGGACGCCCGCCTTGGAGACCCCGCCCCTCCGCGGTCTTTGCGTCTTTCCGGCTCCGTCTGGGAAGTGAGACCGCGCCGCGTCTTGTTGGGAGAAGCAGGTGGGATTCTGAGGGGAAGCCGGCCAGCGGTTACACCGGGAGCCGGGAGCGGGGCGGGGGCGTGAGTTCCTGGGGCTCTTGTTCCTGGGAGCTTGGGCGTGGGGCCGAGGAGGGGTAGGGCACTCCGAGAGCTTTAGGGCTTCCGGAAGCGCCGAGTGCGCACAACGGGCGGGGGTTGTGGACTCGGGCCTGCCGCGTGCCTGAACCCGCCCCTCGGGGCCCCCTCCCGGGGCGCGCTGCCAGGGGTTTCCATGGTGATGGTAAACAAGCCTCAACTGCCTCAGCCACAACTGCCAAGTCCCTAGCGTTCCACCCTCCTCTAGGTACTTAGAGGGACGACCAAGGTGCCGGATGTGAAGAAAAGCGGGGGCGTGGAGACTCGGAGCCCGAGGTGAGGGGTGGAACAGGCAGCGTCCGAGGCTCGCACACCAGGGACCGGCTGGGGACTGGGCCACTTGGCATTGAGGGCCGAGGAACTGAGATTTGGGGGTCAGCGGAGGCGGGATCTGGGGTGAAGGCCCTCACACCCGGGACCGATTGGGGTCTGGGCCTACGGGGGGAGTTGTGAACCGCGGGGCTGAGGTTTGGAGTCGGAGGAAATGGGCCGTGTATTCGGGGACCGACAGGGTACTGAAAGGGGACCCGGCCCACTGAGGGTGGGGACCGCGGGACTGAGATTTGGGCTTGGGGGAGGTGGATTTGAGGTCAGGGGCCTTATATTCCCGGCACTAGACCGCGGGGCTGAGGTTTGGACTTGGGGAAGTAGAGAGCCTCGTGCGGACTCCAGAGGGAGCAGAGCCCTAGCGCCCCTGGCAGGAGTAGGATGGGAAGACCAGGCAACCGCTCGAGGAGGGTCATTTTAAAATGAAAGCGGTACTTGCACGTGGCTGAACGCGTCCGGGAGTTGAACTAGACGGGTTGGGACCTGACTCCTCCCCCCTCCCACGTTCCCGCTCGCCGAGCCTCGACTTTGGAGCGTTGCCGCCTTTTCTTCCTGTCCGTGCGGCGTGTGTGCCCTAAGCCCCGTCTGCATTCGTCTCCTGCTCTTGAGGTATCCTGCCTGTATTTTGGTTGAAACTCTGGTTCTCGTTGTCTTGGCTTGGTGACCACACTTCTGCTGAGCTATCTTAATTTGGCCGTTTCTTTTTTTTGTTCTGTACTACTTTTCTTTTGAATGTACTTTGTGCCCGTTCTTGCCTGCGCCCGAGAAACTTCTGGACGCAGCTCGCGCTGCGCCTCCACCTCCCTGTTCCCGCGTGGCTCACGGAAGGCGGCGCTGGGCGACCCGGGGCGGGGCTCTGCGAGTCGCGGGGACCCGACCGGCCTTGGACCCCGGTCTTTTACCTGAATGGTTGGAGGGGCCGTGGGCCTCTCCCCTTGAATATATACTCTAAAGGGGCTCTCAGAGGTTCCCAACAAATAACCCCAGGCCCTAGAGAGCCGCCCCACCCCCACTTCGCCGGGCACCAGCGAGTCCCGCGTCCTTTGGGATGCCCTCGGCAGTTTTCTAACCCTGGATGTCCTAAGACGAACCACCATGCTTCACAACTGTTTTCGAGGTTGAGGGGAGAGGGCCTGTCTGCCACTGCGGAGGGTGTTCGGAGGGAGAGCGGCCCGCGAGCGGCCATACTCTGAGGGGGGCGGTGCGGCCGCGGCGGCTTCCGGAAACCGCCGGCTGGGAGGCCGGGGGCGGGGAGGCGGGGGGGGGCCTCGGGTGGTCTGACCCTTGTGGAACTCTTAGGGTTGAAGGCGGCAAATCTTTTAGAAACATCTTCGAAACTATTCATTTTACTATAATTGTCAGTATTTCAGTCACGTTTTTAAAAGTTGACTGTTTCTGAATTTCTAGTAAAAATGAAAATAATTTGGGGTTCTCCGGTCAGATAAAAACCTGTTAGGGCCTATCAGTGAAAAGTGATGTTTTCAGTGCTAATTTTTAGGCAATTTTTCTTTTTTCATTTTAATTCCTGCACTTAATGAATATTGAGAGAGATCGTTTTATTACAGGTGTTAAGCAGATTCATCCTTTGCCTTGAGGATCTCATCTTCCTGTGTGCATTCTCTGTAAGTTGATTCGGTTTTTTATTTCCGTTTTACGGTGTCTCTGTTTTTTAATCTTTTATTTTAGTAACGTTCTTTTTGTATTATTTGCTTTTTGTTGCTTTTCTCTTTAACTGGCAAGTGACTGGTTTTCACTTGAGTACTGTTGTTACAGAGCTCCCTTTAAACATAAAATATCTGAAAAATGTGAGTTGATTTGAGGAGAGTTAGTCCTTGTTGTGACCGAAACTGAGGGAGAGTGTGGAGACAAGGGGTGCGTGCCCTTTGGAGTCGGTGCCTGGAGAGACTACAGAAACGGGAGGGGGCCACCTTCCACAGAGCTGACTTTACCACCAACCTGCCCTCTCCAATCTGAGTTCTGGTTCTCAGATTCTTTGTAGAAACACATTAAGTGACCCTTAACTGGATCCACACACAGAGCTAGGTGTTTTTCCACATTTTGTAATCGCATGCTCATGACCAGTTTGCAGGAAAGTATTACTGTGTTGTCATCATAGAGATGTGTCTTAAGGGATATAGGTGGGACTGGGACGCAGGTCTGCCTGACGGCTTCAGTCTTCTACCAGGGCCCCTGCCCCTAATTAGCTGCCACAAAGGTTCTTGAGGAGGACAGAAAACGGGGCAGAGGAGAGCCAGGCTCATCCAAGACCAGCCTGGCTTATTTTACAACAAATCCCGGGCATAGTAAGATTTTTATTCATAACTTTGTATTTCTAAAGACTTTTAAAATATAACCGCAATACCATTACCACACCTAAAAAAATAATACTTCTTTGATATCATCTAATACTCAGTGTTCACATGTACCTGATTGTGTAATATTTTTATATAGCTGGTTGGTTTGATTTGGAATCCAAACAAGTTCATTATATATTTGTTAGATAACTATCCTTTAAGTTTATGTTTGTTTTTTTTTAATTGTTTGGCTGTGCTGGGGTGCTGCATGCAGGATCTAGTTTTCTTACCAGTGATGGAACCTGGTCCCCCTGCATTGGTAGCACCACGTCTTAGCCACTGGACCACTAAGGAAGTTCCCTCTTAAGTTATATTTTAAGCTAGAACAGCACTGTCCAATAGAAATACAATGCAAGTCACATAATTTAACATTTTCTGATGAAAAGAAACATACAGTTCACTTTAGTAATTTAGTTTAATGTGATATATATGTACCTTAAATAGATCCAAAATATCACTTCATCGTGTAATAAATTTTCATGCTTTTTTCCTGAACTAAACTTTCAGAATCCAGTGCGTGCTTATTTTATAGCACATCTCAATTTGCACCAGCCACAGTTCAATTGTGACAAAGAGGCTCCCTTATTAGTGAGGATCTAAAGGTTTTCTATTCTTAAAGTTTCTTCTTATGTAGAAGTCAGGTTTTGTGTCTCATGTAGAATTCTTTTCCCACACTCTGGGTTTTTCTGACTACATTCCCATGGAGTTAGTTGTTTGAGTCTCTGTCCTCTGCATTTCCTTTTAAAATGTTAGTTAACCTCTATACGCTGTTCTGATTCCCTTGAAATTTTTAAAAATATTGCATTGGAGGTGTTTGGTACTCCTGCCAGGGGCACATACTGGTTGGTGTCCCTTGTGATGTTAGCAGCTATTGATTGTTCTCTAGATGCATTGTTAATTATTTCCATATCTGTGATATTTTAATTCAGTATTCCTCATTTATTAGCAGGAGTACTCCTATAAGGAAGAAATTTTCTTTATTATTTGATTACTCTAAGATGTACTTTTATAAAAGGTTAAGGTTTTGATTTCTTGTTTATATTTATCAATACTAGTGTAATGAACTGAATCTTTAGTATGTGCCAAAATCAGTAATTTTTCTGGTATCATTATGAAGTCATGGATTTTATCATAGAGGATGTGTTTTAATCCATTGTAGCTTTTATTCTCTTTGATGCTCACATTATTCAATTTTTGGCTAATGGGAGTGCCCTTAAGATTGGTTCCTGAGTTTCTTGACTCAACTTCATGGTCTTTGGCTTATTGAGTTTAAGATATAATACTTTCTTAAGTGGATCCATCAAAGTTCATTCAACTGGACCTCTGCTACTGCTAAGTCGCTTCAGTCGTGTCAGACTCTGTGCAACCCCATAGACGGCAGCCCACCAGGCTCCCCCGTCCCTGGGATCCTCCAGGCAAGAACACTGGAGTGGATTGCCATTTCCTTCTCCAATGCATGAAAGTGAAAAGTGAAAGTGAAGTCGCTCAGTCGTGTCTGACTTTTCGAGACCCCATGGACTGCAGCCTACCAGGCTCCTCCGTCCATGGAATTTTCAGGCAAGAGTACTGGAGTGGGATGCCATTGCCTAGTGATGGGCAATTGGGTTGTTAGTCTTTTCCTATTAGAAATAGTGCTGCAATGCTTCATTTACGATTCTAATTTATCTTACATGGTGATGAGCATCTTTTCATGTTTAAGGGCATTTCTTTTTCTATCAATTGTCAATATATCTAGCCTTTAAAAATTTTTTTGGACTGTTAGACTTGTGTTTCTCTTTTTAGAAGCTCTCTATATGTTTAAAGATATTAACACTCTTGGGAATAAATTGCAGATGTATTTCCCATTTTATCAGTGATATTTTTGCATAGCTTATGCTATTTTTAGCCATGCATAAGATGTTTAGGTTGGGTTTTTTTTTTTTTTTTTTTTTTGATGTGTGTATATTTGTAACCCTATATGTGAGTCATGATCAGGCATGTTCTCTACTTCCAGTGCGGAGGAATTTTGTAATTTAGGATATTTCTTAGCATTTCTTAGAAATATGAAAAATTCTTAGCTAACTCCTATTTTACCTTCATTAAGATGCTAATGTGACATCATCAGTGATTAACTTGGAAATGATGAATTACAGTGGGATTCTTGGAATAAATCCAAGTTGATCATGACATATTAAGTAGCCTTGTGTATTGTTGGATTTGGTTGTCTTATGTTTATGTAGGAATTTTTCATGTGAGTTCTGGAGTGAAATTAGCCTGTGAAACTGGATAAACTAATTCTAAAACTCTTGAAAAAATCAATTCCAAGTTTATTGTAGATTAAAATGTTTAAAAATGTAGATGAAAACAACAGAGCCTTTAAGTTTAAAAACTGTCCGTATGGCCTTGGGCCAAGAGAAAGATTTCTGAAATAACACAAAAATCGATATTCATTTAAGAGAAAAATGACAAGAATGAAAAAATTCTAAACTATTATGTTTCTCTTACAGTATGCCTTTTCAAAAGTCCTGACTATATAAATATTAGAAATTCTTACCACATTCTCTCCTTTTAAGTTTATCTGCATGCAGGGATGATCCACAATTCACATCTCCAGTCTTCATCTTCACCCTAATTGAGGTCTTTTCTGCTTTACTACAAATATTTGGTTAGAATAGTGCTGTCCAATAGAATTATGATATAAATGCTTTTTTTTTTCCATTTTTATATAATTCACATACCATACAGTTCACCTTTGTAAAGAGTACGATGATTCAGAGGGTGTTTTTTTAATTCGCAAAGTTGTAAAAAGCCATCACCACTAATTCCAGTATATTTTTGTTTGGTTCAAGTATAGTTGATTTCTAATATATTAATTTCAGGTGTAAGCACAGTGATTCAGTTATTCATGTGTATATTCTTTTTCCTTCAAGGTGATTACAAAATACTGAGTATAGTTCCCTCTGCTATGTAGTTAGGTCCTTGTTTATCTATTTCTTGTTATGTGTATGTTAATTCCAACCTCCTGATTTACACCCCCTCCTTTTGCTATAAGTTTATTTTCTGTCTGTGAGCCTTCTTTCTGCTTTGTAAGGAAGTGTGTTTTGTTTTTAGCGTCTACCTATAAGCAGTATCACATTTGTCTTTGGTTTCACTTAGTATGATAGTCTCTAGGTCTATCTATGTGGCAGCAAATGGCCCGGTACATATTATGTTGAAACATTCCTAGAGTAAATTCCAGTTCATTATGGTGTATAACCCTTTTTATAGGTTGCTAGATTCATTTTATTAGTATTTTGTTGGAATTTTGCATTTATGCTCTTAGGGGTTATCTTGTGATATCTGTCTGGTTTTGCCATCTACAAGTGTATTAATTTGCTAGGGCTGCCATAAGAAAGTCCTGCAGACTTGGTGGCTTAAACAGAAATTTATTGTGCCATAATACTGAAGGCTAGAAGTCCTGCATTATGATATCAGCAGGTTTGGTTCCCTCTTGAGAAGCTTGAGGAATATATGAAGGATATGTTCCAGACCTCTCTGGTTTTTAGGTGGGTGTCTTCCCTCTGCTTTCTGTGTCCAAATTGCCCCTTCTTCATTTTGGAATACAGACGACATTAATTATGTCATTTTTAATTTAGCTATCTCTATAAATATATCCAAGTCTGGTCACATTCTGAGGTACTGGGGGTATCTTTAACATAAGAATTTTGGGGGCATGATGTTCAGCCCATAACAGACATAATTAATACTGGTCTTGTAGAATGAATTGAGAAATTTTTTAATAGTTTATTTTAATATATTGTGATTAGTTCAAAACATCCAAAATATTACTTTAGTACATAATGAAAAAATTGGAAGTGAAGTTGTTCAGTCGTGTCTGACTCATTGTGACCCCATGGACTGTAGCCTGCCAGGCTCCTCTGTCCATGGGATTTTCCAGGCAAGAATACTGGAGTGGATTGCCGTTTACTTCTCCAGGGGAATCTTCTCAACTCAGGGATCAAACCGGGTCTCCCACATTGCAGAAATATGTAATAAGTATTTTAATTATTATTTTTTTCTTTTTTGGCTGCACTGCAAGACTTCTGAGATCTTAATTTTCCAACTAGTGATTGAACCCTCAGCAAGTGAGCAAGCAAGTGGGATCCTAACCACTGGACCACCAGGGAATTCCCTGCAATTCTTTGTATATGTACTAAATTTTATCACTTGGGGCACATCTCAATTTGTTCTTGGCACATTTCAAGCTCTACGGGCTACTCTTTTTTTTTTTTGCTACTCTATTTTTATCCTTTGTACCTAACCTGTTCTTTTTTTCAAAGCAGTTTTCCTTTGTACTTTAAATTTAGTTTACCAACATATGCTTGATTTTTGTGTTTTTAAAGTATCTGTGGGGAACTACACAACAGTGTTTATCTTAAGCCAGGAAGGTTTCCTTCTATTCTTTATCTGTTCTCCTGCCTCCGTTTTGTCTTTTTATTCTCGAATGCCTACCATTCACTTGTTTCTCCTGTCCTGTCTCTTATTATATGAGTCCTCTGAATTTCATCTCTTCCCCCTTGTTTTTTTTTTTTTTTTTCTCCTTTGTTTTGAGCTTATTTCTTCTACTTGGTTTTCCAAGCCACTAACCTTTCTTTCATTATTAACTACAAATCAAAACTCAGTTTTTAGCACTGGAAAATGTTTCATTCTGTAATCAGGTCTGTTAAAATATTTACTAAAGTTTAGTGCAGTATTTCTTTATCCTAGAAAACTGTTGTGTGCTGTTGTCCGGCTTGTATTACTGTTGCTAGAGCCCCTCTCAAGTACATAGTCCTGTTCCTTTGCTGCTCTTGGCTCTGTTCTCCACTCCCCTGGCATAGTGTGCTTGTGGTCCTGAGCAGTGAACATTGAGCACCAGGAGCTATAACTGCCTCCATTCTTATGGCAGCTGCAGGTGATCTGACAAGGTGTCAGCTCTCCCCCTGGTCCCACGAGGAAGTTCCAGGCCTCCTGAATGGACTGGGCATTTGTTAATACAGGTGACAGATACTTCCCTCTGTTGAGAACAGATTTTAGCACTAGAGATCTAGTGTTTCTATTTTATGAACTGCCACACCTGATATTTTTTCTGTTCTAACTTTAGACATTGATTCTTGAGTCACCAACAAAATGCAGTCAATATCATGGAACGACTTCTTGTTTTATGTTGGCTAAAAAATTGTTCCGTGTGTTCATTTCAAAACAGACATTATAGATATGATTATTTCAACACAAACTTTATAGATATGATTTACCTAACAGTATATTACAGTTTTTGCTTTTTAGTTAACACAGCTTTTGAGAAATGAACACTGGGGAAAACAGTGTATTATTCCCCCAGGCTTAGCCACAGTAAGGTAAAGAGCCTAATAGTCTAAAGATAATGGAAAACAGCCTTCCTGTTGCTTTCAGATTATGACATATCTTCTTTGACATATGAAAATATAATGGCAAACATTTAAAGTGTCAATGTATTTTAATCCTTCATCTATAGCTTTTCTCTTTTTTAATTGAAGTTAATTTACAATATTGTGTTAGTTTCTGGTGTATAGAAAAGTGATTCAGCTGTCTATATATACCTTTTCATATTCCTTCCCATTATAATTTATTACAGAATATTGAGTGTACTTCCTTGTGCTGTACAGTAGGACCTTATTATTTCATATTAGTTTGTATCTTAAACATTTTTCTTATTTTTGAATTTAGTAAGAACTAAATATAGTGATTAAAAGGATTCACTACAAATTAAAAATATTTTTACAAAGCATATCCTAACAAATGACTACATTTTAAAGTCTTACCTGTATACCAGGGTAAAAACGTTTTAACATTTCCACCCCTGTTCATGCATGCTTCTGATCTGTTTAAATGTCACTTCCTCAGAATCCCTATATGAGTTAGCCCCCATTTTCTAATTTGGGGTTATTTCAGAATTTGTCATCACATGTTTATTCTTTATTGATTCCTAGTCCACTGTTCTGTGGACTTAGCACAGTACCTGCATTTTGTTAGTGCACAATATTTCTGGGTTAATGAATGACTTGAGATTGAGTAAATTTTATCCTGCTGCATATCACTGAAATCCTTTGACACGCTTGAGTTTCCACCACAATGTTTTTGTTGCAGAGTATCATCAGTTCTTCCAAAATTTGACGTATTTCTTCCCATCTAGTTTCCATGCATCTGTTCCCATCATTCATCTTCCAGAGAGCAGCTAGACTGTTCTGTTGGAAAGTAAAACTCGTTTCCATTGGTCTTAGAATAAATAAAGTCTAAAATACGGTATCAGGCCTTCAGGGCCTTGGGGGAATCTTGCTCTGCTTCCCTCATTGATCTCAGTCCTGGCTGCAGGTGTTTTTGGGTGTTTTCTGTCCCAATACTTTCCCCTGTGTATTCTGTACATGTTGTTCCTTCACTGGGCAGGAACCCTATCGTGACTGATCAATTATTAACACTAAGCTAGCCAGTGTCATCAACCAGTTAAGCCAAGAAAGCATATATAACGTTACTAAACTGAAACAAATACATTGAAAAAAGTGAGGAAACGGATGTCAGTCGTGTAGATTACCAAGAATATGTTTTGACAAGGTTTTTAGGAAGTGAGAAAAGTGAAATAAATGCTCAGGAAGCAGTCAGGGTACTCATTTCTGTAGATAACTGTTTCCCAAAACAAGCCAATTTCATGGCTTAATTTTTCTTCAGAATATTCTTTCTTGAATGTATGAGTTTTTAGTGTCTTTGTCATTTCCGTGGGATAGCTGCATTTTAAATCCTATCACCCAGCTTCAATAGCTACCAGTTGTGGACAGTTTTTCTTTACATCCCCCATTTTTTGAGGCAGATCCCATCCCATCCATCACACTATTTCACCCACAAATATTTAAAAATGTATCTCTAAAAGCTAATGCCTTTCGTTTTAGGATAACTAATTTCGTTACTTAAGTAAATATAATACTTTAATATCAAATTTCTAGTCGATGTTCAGGTATTTCCTAAATTGTCCTATAAATGTTTACCAATTTGTTTGAATCAAGATCCATATATTTCCCATATATTGTGAATCCCTGATAATTCTTGTTATTTTTATTCATTAAGTGCTCCTTTGAAGCTATTTCGTTGAAGGACCGGCTATTGTGCTTGTCTAGTTTCCCAGGGTCTTTGCAGACTGCATTATTACATTCTCACTTAGTATGGTTCCTTTTCCCTATAAATTCTGTAATTAAGTAGATTCTTACAGACTTTTCAAGATAAAAACTTTATTACTAAAAGTATTAAACATACACAAAAGTAAAGACAACAGTATAAAACTCCATGTACCCATCCCTCAGCTTCAATAATTACTGAATCATGGCCCATGTACTGACTCCCACCACTCAAGATTATTTAGAAACAGATTCTAGATAATCATACGAATCTCTAACGACTTAAACACAGCAACAAAGCTACAACTAAAGTTTTATAGTTTCTTCATCTAAATTCAAGTCACTGCTAACATTACTGCAATTGCCTTATAATTGTTTTCCAGTTCATTTGAATTAATATTCAGGTGTTCATAAAATGTAATTGCTTGCTAGGTTGTAGAGTTAAAGAATTGCGAGTTTTAAAATTAATCCTTTTAAACTGAAAAAAGTATGACTGCTCAAACCTACAAAACAAGGTACTGTATATACAAAGAGGATTCTGCCTTTTGTACATTAGTTTTCATTCGGAATTCTTTCCTGCCTTAAAGAGTTTGTTTGTTGTTGGGTTTTTTTTTTTATTTTACGGTTTCTCCTTCCTTAAGAGTGGTGACGGCTAACTCCTCCCCTCCTCTCCGCCTGTACTCTGGACTTTTCTCTACCCTGGCACCTCTCCTGAGAGCTCACTCAGAACGGTCTTCCTCGTGCTTTCCTTCCCTCCTCCCACTTCCTGCCTTGGCCGACCGCGCGGGCCGCACCTGCAGGGCGCGTTTCCATTGGTGACATCTTGGCGGGCCCGCCAGTGGCACTTCCTCCTTTACACCCCGTGACCCACGTCCGGCTCGCCGCCCTCCCAGTCACGCGGCCTCTGCCTCCGGGACGCAGCCCCGTGCGCCGGCCTTCCGCACTCCAGGCCCCGGACCCGTCGTGGTGAGCCGCCGCGAGCGGACGACCCCCGCCCGCACTTCCCCCAGCCCCCGTGGGTCCCTGGAACTCCCCTACCTCCTCCCGCGCAGCCGCCCCCTACCCCCAGGAACTCTTTCTGCCCCCTCTCGCTGCCCCAGGAACTCCCCCTCCCCCACCTACCCTGCGTCCCCAGGAAGTCCCCCGACCCGACCCGACCCGACCCGACCCGAGAGCTCCGCCCCCAGCCCCGGGAGCCGCCCGCCCCCCTCGGGTACCGGGAACTCTTCCTCACGGCTCCACGGAGCCCCTGGGATTCGGGAGCTCCGCCTTCCCTCCCCCGCGGCTCCGGGAAGCCCGGGCCTGAGAACTCTTGCCCACTTCGCTGCGAACACTTTCGCCTCTATCCGCGGCCTGAAAACTCTGCCACCCTAGTGAGTCCCCGCTGTCCTGGGAGCTCCCCCCCCCCGCCCCACCTCGGGCCCCGGGAGCCTACGTCTCGTGACCTTCCCCTCCCCCCAGCTCGCGCGGCCCGGGAAGCCTCTCCCTCCCCCACCCGTAGTTCGCCCCGCCCCGGAAGCTCCCGCTGACCCCGCCCAGGCCCGTGGATGGGGCCCCCTGTCGTCGGGCCTTCCTGTAGGGCTTTGCCGACCGAAGGCTGTCGGATCGGCGGTTGGAGGCCGAGCGAACCCCTTCACGTCCCAGTGCCCCCGCCAGGAGCCTAGCGTCCGGGACTGATACCGCGCTTCCCGCCGAAATCGCTCAGACGCGCCCCTGGCGGCCCGCGGCCGCGAGCTTGAGAGCGCACTTTGAAGCCTGGTACGAAGCGTTTTCCCCCAGCCAGTTGAGTTTCAATTTCAGGTTGATAACAAAAGGAGGTGCACCTGGCCTTTCCGCGGAATCTTCTGCGTTTTAAGCTTCGGGTGGAGTTGGGGGTCCTTTGGCTGTAAACTGCGCTTGCTGGTTGAAAATAGAAATCGGTCCTGCTCTCTTCAGCGGTAAGTTTTAGGGCAGAGTCAACTGCGTAATCCTGAGGCGGCGTCTCCCGTGGACTGTGATTTAAGAGGTAGAACTTTCTGATTAATTAAGACAACCTACCAGTCTGTGCGTGCTGCCAGCTGTAGGTTAAAATTCATTTACAAGTAAGGGCGAAAATGCTTTTCAGGCCCCATTGGGACGCGGATAAAGCAGGGTGAAGCCAGGGAGCTGCTGAGTTCCAGTCCCTGAATAGAAACGGTGGGGGCGCAGTTTGAGCCGCCCTGTGTACTTCGTAGATAAACCTAATCAGTCGGGCGCTGGAGGTGCGCCCTTTTTATCTCGATGGGTCTACCTGGATCTCAACTAAATCTTGTCTAACCAGTATAGTAGAGTGAGGTCGAACTCGTTCTGGAATACCTCCTGGGAGCAGTTAGATATGTTGAATCTCGGCCCCGGCCCAGATCTATTGTTTTAGAATCTGCCTTTTAACAAGATCCTTGGGTGGTCCGTGTGCTCACTTACGTAATAGACCACTTGCGGGCAGGGGGGGTGGAGTTGTGCAAAATGAGTCTCCAGGTGCTGGACCCAAGAGGAGTGTTTTGTAACACTTGGCCCCAGTGGTGTCGACGGGCTGTCGGGGAGCCGGGTGGGAGACCAGTGTATATCCTTAACGCTTGAACATGTGTGCGCCATAGTTCAGCCACGTGGGAATCGGTTTCCTCATGTCTGACCGCCCCTGGGTTTGCGTGTCCGAGCAGGGGCTTTTGGTCTGCGGACCACACTGGAATGAGCATGTAGCAGGGTGATAAACCCAGGCAAAGAATTCGGACCACTAAGATGACCGGGCTCTCTACCCTTTAGATTCTACTCTTTTCTGAGGGTAGAGGAGAGGGACAGTTGAAGCTTCTTGAAAACCCTCGTCTAGAGAATTTGAAACTGTTAACTTCTTAAATTGTAGTACTTTATGTAGATTTTCCTCCCCAAAGTAGTATCTCATGTAAGAGAGGGTGCTAATAAGGCAAGACAGGTACTGTGTCTATGGCAACAGGCTCAGAGAAACTGACTTTTCTCAATTCTGTGGTTCTAAAACTAAGAATGTTCTTTAGTTCTCAAACGAATTCGCTGGACATACCAAAGTTTTCTGCTACAGCTTTATTCTGTGGCTGTGGTTGATGGTAGATTGATGTTTTTCCTATTTTAAAACATTTCAACACTACCTCCCCTCATTCTCAGTTAAAAGAGCAATGTTATATAAATACAAGTCTCAAGAAAATGAAATTATTAAAAACAGGGAAGGAAAATCTTTTAATATCTCCACCCAGACCTCCAGGGATGTTTGCAAATTGTAAATACTGTTAGGCCAGTTTATAGCAAACTACTTTTGCCTGGAGCACGTCTCTGTGAATACGGCCTGGTCTCCAGTGCCGATCAGCGGTGCAACTCCTCTCCCCCCTGCTCGGCCTGCCTTCTGCTTCCGGGAACCGCTCCTCGACCCAGCCCCGCCCAAAAGGTGCGCCTCCCACTCTAGGTATTTAAATTTTCTTAACCACGGTTAGGGGTTTCTGTACAGAACGCGCCTTCTGAGTAAATCTTTCAGGGCAAGTGGGATGGTTCCAGGCTGTTATTCTCTGTATAACCCTATGAAAAAGGTAAACCTTTCCAAAGCTGTTGGGGTGGGACGGGCGTGTACTTTCTTTAAGGCAACCCGGTGCTTGCCACGGCTCCGGAGAGGAGCTCAGAGCCGGTCCCAGTCAGGGGATGCTGCCTCTTCTCGCTCCGGGAGTGCTGGGACATTAAGGTAAAATTTCCTTGTCGCTTTTTTTTAGGACGATTCGTTACCTACCTGGAGTGTCTTTTGACTGTGGGCATCCCCCGGTGTTCTTTAAGGTGAGCTATTTTAAGAAAATTAATTTCTCAGTTTATAATTGATTTCTTGATACAGATAACTTCCTGAGTGAAAACTTTTTTTTCACTAGCTTGTAAATCTAACGTTGAGCAGAAAGCCAGCTATTTTCACAAGTTTTAGTTAACGTACTGAAAGTCTGCGAAGAATCCAATGTAGAGGATTCTGAGGTCAACAGAAAGGATATTGCTCTGTGTTTTAGAAGTACTGTGTGTTTTGGAAAGTGCTTTTTTCGCTTTATAATTTCTGTTTCGGGCACTTTAATTCTTACATGACATATTTGTTTTTTTATGCTTCCTGTGTGGTCCCCCCCGCCCCTGCCTTCTGCTTGTCTTTTTTAACCTAACCAGAAGGTGGTGTTGGCCCCACGTGACTGTCAGTTAATCTCTTGCTAATCTTGGGCCTGCTGTGCTGGGGGTGGGACTACAGTGACCTACAGAACAGATAGTCTGTTGCCACTAGCCTTTCAATGCAGTTGCAAAGAGTTTTTAAACAAATTAGGATTGGTTCCCTAGAATGCTCTGGGATCATAGAAGTATAGATTTAATTTGTGGGGGGGAGAAAGTCTTGTGGAAAAGTTGGTAAATTTAAGCTGAGACCGTAAGGATTAGTGGGATTTAGCTAGACAGATGGGTGGGCTATCTTCAGACAGATAATTACTACGTGTGTCAATTCCAGTGGAACAGAGAGCCTGCCACATTTCGGCACAGAGAAATACGGGAATAAAGGTTTGTTTGCTTTCTAATGCAAGTGTGTTTCAGGTCAAAGTTTCAAGGCCTGAGCACCCCCTGGCCCTATGATTTGTGTTCCAGACAGTGGGGGAGCCACTGAGGTGTTGAAACAAAGTGACATAAAATTGCTCTTAAAACAGCTACAGGTTGGGCTGGTAGCAAGGATTGGAAAGTTGTAGATGTGAATGTCTTGGAAAGGGCTTTGTTGGTATTGGAGTAGAAAAGGGATGAAGGCGATGCACAAAGATGATGATGATATTTGATATTCAAATCATACGTCAAGCAGGTCTAAGGACCCAAAGTAAGATATGAAGAAACCTCTATACTTGTTGGAATCAAGAGTTGCTTGAATAGAATTTAGGCATGGATTAGGATTAGGATTAGGGTGGAGAATGGGATCACCCCCCAAAGAAATGATGAGCTCATTAAGATTTAGGGCTTATAAGTTGTTCAAAGATTGCTTCAGTTTCACTCTAGAGCCTTGGATGACAGGTAAGGCCATTTTTAATGCCGCACCAGGGTACTGTAGGAAGGAGTTTCAGGAAAAAGCAGTGTAACCTGTGTGAAATGGAGTTTGTCTAGGCCAGTCTTGCCCTCGGGAGTCTAAGTCTAGGAACCTGTGTGTCCTGAACCCAGAATTGGCCCTGGACATACAAGGATCAGGTAAGGTTGCCTGAAAAAAGGGGGGCCAGTGAATTATGTATTGTTTAAACCTTGGGGAAGGACTTTAAAGAGGCAGAGTACCTAAGGAATTAACAGGAAAACCAAGAGCCAAGAGGAGAAAGGATTTCCAGAGAGAATGGTTAAATCCTGAGGGCACAAAAGAGATGGAGATAAGAAAATGTTTCTTTTCTTGCCATAGAGATCCTTGGCAGAGTGAGATGTGCCCTAGTTTAATGGTGGGGTAGGGTAGGGCATGTAAGAAGTCTTTTTGAAGATGAGATTTCACTGAAAGGGAAAACAAAACCAAGTAGCTGGAGGCAAAGTTGGTATCAGAAAAGATACCTTAGGGGATACCTTATATCTTATAAAGATATCTTAGGGGATAATTAGAAATGAGAAAATCTCCTTAATTGATGGGGAAAAGTGTTCAGTGAAGTTTGTGTGAAGATGAAGATTGCTTGGGGTGGGTGGAGTTGACCAGGGCAGAGCCACAGATAAGAGCTCAGCTATAGAAGAAGCAACTCCCTTGTTTATAAAGTTCTAAAACTTGCTCTGATTTGCTTCACCAGGTCTCTGTTAAACCGATTTACTTTACTTTTCTTACCATTCATGCTTTCTAGTTTTAATCGTGGGGTTTTTAGAAATCTGTCCATGTTTTGCTCTAATCGTGTAAATATGCCATGCCATTTTAGATAGTTTTAGGATTCATCTGAGGTAAGATTCTGTTTTATCTTTTTCTGTGTGATAACGTGCCTAAATTTTTTTGAAAAGGCAGCTTTTACCACTGACTTAATAGCTACATCTGTTACACTTGTTATCAAATGACAATTCCATAAAACTTGTATATACTTGTGCCTGTTCTGAATATATTTTTGGCCCTATCTGTATTTTTATTGTCCGTGTTATTCATGTATTGCTATCTGACTCAGCTCCCGCTCTTCAGAATGCTGCCCTTCGACATGGATTTAACCTTTACTCTTTTTTAGCTTGGACTCTAGGTGTCAGATGCCACTTGCACTTCATGGCACTTTGTCAGGAGGGGCACCTGTCATGCCTCTTGTACAATGAAGAGTCCATTCCATTTCTAGTCCCTCAGTGAAACACAGTGATGTGTGTGTTACGTTGAACAACGTAATGTGTTTTATTTTGTTTTTTTTGGGGGGGGGGAGGGGGGTCATGCTGTGCTGCTTATGGGACTAGGGATTGAACCCAAGCCATGGCAGTGTGAAACTGAGAGGCATATAATTTGATTTCTATGTTTGCATCTCATATAACTGATACTCTGCTGATGTACTTATCTGTTTGTTTAGATATGTCTTAATTTGACCTTGCACTTGATTGGGGTTTTGAATAGACAGTAGGACTTGCCACCTACTCTCTTGCGTTTTAGTGATGCAGTAATACAATCTGTTTTCCTTTAGTTTCATATTCTTGTTATACATATTAAATGAAAATTTATGTAAAGTAGTTTTTGCTTTCTTTTCAGCCACAAAAGCTGCACCCAAGCTTGTTTGACGTCTGCTCTGTCGAGTGTCCATGATGTTGGGCCCTGAGGGAGGTGAAGGCTTTGTGGTCAAGCTCCGTGGCCTGCCCTGGTCCTGCTCTGTTGAGGATGTGCAGAATTTCCTCTCCGACTGCACGATCCATGACGGGGTCGCAGGTGTTCACTTTATCTACACTAGAGAAGGCAGGCAGAGTGGTGAGGCTTTTGTCGAACTTGAATCAGAAGATGACGTAAAATTGGCCCTTAAAAAAGACAGGGAAAGCATGGGACATCGGTACATTGAAGTGTTCAAGTCCCACAGAACCGAGATGGATTGGGTGTTGAAGCACAGTGGTCCAAACAGTGCTGACACTGCCAATGATGGTTTCGTGCGACTTCGAGGACTCCCGTTTGGATGCACCAAGGAAGAGATCATTCAGTTTTTCTCAGGGTTGGAAATCGTGCCAAACGGGATCACATTGCCTGTGGACCCCGAGGGCAAGATTACAGGGGAAGCCTTTGTGCAGTTTGCCTCACAGGAGTTAGCAGAGAAGGCTCTAGGGAAGCACAAGGAGAGAATAGGGCACAGGTATATTGAGGTGTTCAAGAGCAGTCAGGAAGAAGTTAGGTCATACTCGGATCCCCCACTGAAGTTCATGTCAGTGCAGCGGCCAGGGCCCTATGACCGCCCTGGCACAGCCAGGAGGTATATTGGCATCGTCAAGCAGGCAGGTCTGGAGAGGATGAGGTCTGGTGCCTACAGTGCAGGCTATGGGGGGTATGAGGAGTACAGCGGCCTCAGTGATGGCTACGGCTTCACCACCGACCTGTTTGGGAGAGACCTCAGTTACTGTCTCTCTGGAATGTACGACCACAGGTATGGAGATGGTGAGTTCACTGTCCAGAGCACCACTGGACACTGCGTCCACATGAGAGGTCTGCCCTACAAAGCCACAGAGAACGACATTTACAACTTCTTCTCCCCGCTCAACCCTGTGAGAGTCCACATTGAGATCGGCCCTGATGGAAGAGTGACCGGCGAAGCTGATGTTGAGTTTGCCACTCATGAAGAAGCCGTGGCGGCCATGTCCAAAGACAGGGCCAATATGCAACATCGATACATAGAACTTTTCTTAAATTCCACAACAGGGGCCAGCAACGGGGCATATAGCAGCCAGATGATGCAAGGCATGGGGGGTGTCAACCCAGTCCACTTACAGTGGCCTTGAGAGCCAGTCTGTGAGCGGCTGTTACGGGGCTGGCTATGGTGGCCAGAACAGCATGGGTGGATATGACTAGTTTTGTTAGTAGCTTTTGAGTTATTTCAAATTTTCACAGGCAGCCAACAAGCAGTGAAAAGCAGTTATTACTCTAGAGGAAGCTATGGGACCCAATTTGCACCATGAGTTTGTGAAATCTGGATTAAAAAATTACCTCTTCAGTGTTTTCTCATGCAAACTTTCTTCTAGCATGTGATATTGAGTAAACTAAAACTTTTCAGCTTTTTCTCAATTAACATTTGGTAGTGTACTTCTGGAGTGATGTTATCTGAGTTTTAAAGTAGTTTTAAGTAGGTTAAATGTGGATCTTTTTACACCAC
>NW_020867425.1:0-30067 GCF_003369695.1 Bos indicus x Bos taurus | reverse complement strand
CCTGGGTTTGAATCCTGGCCTCATCACTTGCTTGTTTGTAAACTTTGGGCAACTTTATACAATCTGTGTGTGCCTCCATTAACTCACAGAAAACAGGGATACAGGACTTCCCTGGCTCTCCAGTGGTTAAGACTCAGCACTTCCACTGCAAGGGGTACAGGCTGGATCCCTGGTTGGGGAATTGAATAACACATGCCACTCAGTGAGACCAAAAACAAAACAAAAACTGGGACACACTTACAATCCATACACAGAGCTGTTTTGAGACAATCGCTACAATGCCCAGTGTTTAGCACACAGTCGAATAAATGATATCAGTTATAGCTGTCAGCACCATATAAATCTGTAATAGATTCAAATAAAATGCAATGGCTTTGCTAAAATTTTGAATCAAGATGCTGCGAGATTAAAGATCTCTTTAGAGGGAGAGACCTTGAGATATGACACTTATCAGTGAGCTTCATCTTCCCCTTGAAGATCTGGCACTAATTACTGTAGCTTCAGCATTATTCCCCAAGTATTGGGACAGTCTCCATCCACTGTCAATATCAGAGGACCAGGGATTGATTTTATAAAGGGAGCAACAGGGTTTCCCTTACAGATGCAGAGGAAAAAGCTGGGTTTCGCCTGTTTGGGGGCTTTTATTTGTCTAACTTTAAAAGACTTTCAGTGGAACCTGTCCTAAGCACAGCTCTAGTTGTATCCAGGAAGAAAGAATGTATTGTAACTATGTTCTCAGGCATTGTCTCATTCTGAACCACATATGCCATGGGATGTTGGGCAAAATCAATGTCTTTGGTCTTATTATTAGCTGCCCTTGGGCTTCCCAGAGAAATCTTGGAGGGCTGAGTTCACAGCTTTGCTGGAGATTCACAGCTGGAATAAGATGTTCAAGCAAGGAACACGAAGAGGAATACATCCCTTTAATGTAAAGTAGACTCGATGGAGTTGTAAAGAGAAGAGGAGAAAGGAGTTTCAAGTTTCCTTTCCTGGAGAAAATCATCATCTCAAGTTCGGAACAGGACATAATCTGAAAGCAAGTGGCTGAAGGTGGTCTGGAGTTCCCATGTGGAGGTAGGTTTGGAATCCCCTCTGGTGAGTTCAAATAGGAGCATTATCTGGAGCAACTCTGGACTCATAGAAGGTGACCTAGAATGACTTCATGTAACTTAGATTCTCTTGCCATGTCTTGAGTTGGCCTCCTTGTAGGCACAAAGTTTTGCTGGCACCTGCTTTGCCACATTGGCTGAACATGTGAGCTGAGCTGTGTCTGTCAAAAATCCTGTCTACATCAGTCCATTTACTGCAAGTGGGTCAGTCAAGGGCAGAAACCTGGGTTGGCGCAAAACATCTGACTTTAACCAAAACTTTCACTTAGTTAGATTCAGGGACCTGAATTTTATGCCTTATTTTTTTTTATATTTCATCTCCAACATTAATACTTCTATTTGTTAGCTCTCTGTTCTTCTAAGGATAAAGTATGTAAGGGAAAAAAAGCTTTTAGTTCCTTGTAATCAGGATGCTGCGCTGCTGCTGCTAAGTTTGCTTCAGTCGTATCCGACTCTGTGTGACCCCATAGACAGCAGCCCACCAGGCTCCTCCATCCATGGGATTCTCCAGGCAAGAGTACTGGAGTGGGTGCCATTGCCTTCTCCGTGTAATCAGGATAGCAATGCATTATTTGTGATACATTATTATCTCCACATTATTTACTTGGTCACAACTTCCTCTCAAGAATGTTCCTTGAGAACATTATGAATAAAGAATAGTGTAAAAAAATTTTTTTAAATGCTGTTAGTGAAAATGCATTAAAGTAGCTAATAATCCCAATTGAAGAGAATAAAGTTGACTCTGCAGGATGGATGGTATGAACCAACTCCACCAGCAGTAAAGCATTTCACAGTGTTTTACTAATGTGGGAATCTTGACGTATGGTGTTGACAGGTAAGGACGTTAGAAAAAGATAATAATCTTTAATTTCAAAAACCATGATTTGATTTTAAAATCACTGTTGTTTAGGACCCAGAATATTTTCATTTAATGACTATGCAGTGTGATAAAAAAAATCCAATTCTATTCTATTTAAAAAAAAATCAAATGTGCATATAGCCTAGACAGTATCTGAGATACTATCATTCCTGCTGCGTAGTTTTGTCCTTTTCTTAAATAATTTTGAAGGCAAAAGATCAAATATAATTGAATTCTAAAGTGAAGAAAACTATTTTCCTGAAATGTTCAAAGAAGGAATGCTCAGCAAGAATGAATTAGTGAAAGCAGAAAGACCAAGCTGAGTAGACGGTAGGAGGCGTGGACTCTGCGGTGACACTGGATCAGCCACTTCAGGAGGAGCAGACAGAAACAGAATGAGGCCCAAAACCAGATACGGGCGCAGCACATTAGGAGCAGATGGGAATTACATTGTACCCTGAACAAGAAGGGCTTCCCAGGCGGTGTTAGTGGTGAAGAACCCACCTGCCAATGCAGGAGACTTAAGAGATGTGGGCTCGATCCCTGGGTCAGCTCGATCCCCTGGAGGAGGGCATGGCAACCCATTCCAGTATTCTTGTCTGGAGAATCCCATGAATAGAGGAGCCTGGCAAGCTATAGTTCACGGGGGCACAAAGAGTCAGACACGACTGTATTCATTTAGCATACACCTCATTCTAAAAAAGAAATTCTACTTTTCATGATAATGTAAATAATAAAACTTGCATTAGTACATAAAAGTCTATTCCTTTACAATGTCGAGAAGCAAGGAAAGAAGACTGCATTACAAACAGAAGCAATCCATTCAATAGACCACAGAAGAAATAGCAGAGGGGTGTTTTCAACCCTGTTAACCCAGGAGTAGAGGGTGGTGGCCCCACAGAGCTCTGAGGGTTCTAAAGAGACTCTGGTGCCTCAGGACAGGCAGGGGCAAATTTTGCTTCAAAAAATTTTCAATCTCCAGTTACCATGATTTCTTGTTCAATAACATTTATTTCCTACATCTTTGCATCCCAGGTGCCACTGGACTGAGTGGTTTCTATTGTTCCAATAAGGAGAAAAATAGAAGCTCCTCCACCTCCAATTCAAGTTAGGTCTCCACTCAGCACAGCTAACTGTTTTCCCAAGGGTGGTGACCTCACTAGTGACACTGACCTGCCGCAGGTCTTTGGAGATTAGAGCACTTTGACTTTTCACTTTCATGCACTGGAGAAGGAAATGGCAACCCACTCCAGAATTCTTGCCTGGAGAATCCCAGGGATGGGGGAGCCTGGTGGGCTGCCGTCCGTGGGGTCGCACAGAGTCGGACACGACTGAAGCGACTTAGCAGCAGCAGCAGCAGCTAGTGGGTGTCTGAGAATAAGAAATCCCCCTATGGAAGCAGTGGGCTCTCAACTCTGGCATAGCTGTTGCAGATGGTTTTGGGAGTCTCATGGGCAAAGTCAGTCCCAAGGAATCCTCTTACACTTGTGTGTTGACTAGAGTAGCAGAGGGAGAATCTCCTGTCTGTGTATTCACCTGGATGGATTCAATCCAAAGGGCAAAGACAGTCAAGCTTGGGTATGCACTGGGTGCTTTTCCTTTCTTCTCCCTTCAGGACCCCACTTTCAGAGTTGGTTGGAAGTAGGAATACTCCAAAGAATTATTTATCCAAGCTGCCTAACAAGCGGCCCGGCCTCTTAATGGGAAGGATTTGCACTGATCTCTGACCCTGGTCTCTGGTGATAACAAAGCCGCCTCTTGAATGGAAGTACTGCATGTTGTTATCTACAGGATCGTGCCAGTGATGAACAAGGCTATAGCTTCTCAGGCTAAATGTCTTTTCTTCAAGTAAATTATCTCCACTCTCAGGTGTCATAATGGGACTTGAGATTTTGAACGGAGTGATCGCCAATATTCTTGCTGGCTCTCAAGTTCTGTGTCTAAGCTGGTGACTGAAATGAAAATGAACGTCACAGTTGTTTGGAGGGTAAAATTATGAATTGAAAATTGAATGCCAAGTGAAGTCTCAGTCTTCAACTAGGACACAAAACTCCTCACATTAAGTTGTCCTCTATTCCTGACGATTTTCCTTTTAATTAAAATGCAGCCTGATAGGCAGAATCATGGGGCCCATGAAGCAGTTATGTGATTCACTCAACCATTTATATGCATGTGTGACCTATTTAGCTTTTAAAATCCTATTCAGTGCCCAAAAAAACAACATCAGAGAATTCAAACAAAAGCTCGCAGGGAGTCCCATAATGAGACTGTTTTGATCATTCCAGTGATTAGCCCATTTCCTCCCTCTTTAGTAATTTCATTTAGAAAAGTAGTCATTTTAAGAACAACTAGATTTTCTTTATTGCTTTTCTAGTTTACTGTGAAATTGGCAAGTGGCCAACCATCTGTGAAACTGCAATCATTACTATTACTTAAAATTTATCAAACCTCTTGAGGTACTATGGAAGTAATTCTCCTTGCCTACAAAGACAAGGCCAAGAAAGGCAGGAATGAGACCTAACGTTGCACAAAAGTAGGTAGCACCCCATGTTTCAATCTTTTAGCCCCATATCCCAGAAATGGAGTTTGTGGACACTGTTGAGGGAAATGTCAGGTGCAGGAGGCTTTCGAGCCGCTGCCAAGAGGCCATGCACGCGTTTATCTGACATTCACCATTTCTTGAAATGATGGGTGTGTTGCCCTTGAATGTAATTTACTTCTGAATAATTCGTATCCTTCAGCCTTGCATATTTCTCTCTTGTTCTTTTACATTTTTACACATTGAGCAATGACACAGTGGAGAAGATGTTCGAGAAATTACCACTGGAACTCCTCTCCCTTCACTGCCCCTGGCCACAGATGTTTCCAAGGAAGAAGGCTGAACCATAAGCTGAGAACCTAGGCCAGGGCGGCCCTCCAGGAGTAAGAACCCAATCATGTTATCACCGCTGTAGGCAGGCGGTCATCCTGATGTTTTCCCTCAGACAGCGACATCTAGTGGCCGAGAGTCATAGCCAGCCACGGTGCTGCCGAAGTTCCCAAGGGCAGGGAGGTAATGGTGTATGCCTCTTACAGCCAGGGTAACCACACAGCCAGGTTCTTCTGCAACAGACTGGGTCTACGGACCTGTTGTCCAGGCATAATTATTAAAACTGCCCGCTTGACGTATTGGATAATGAATTACACAGCCTACTTACTGCCTGATTGTAGCGCTCTCATCTATTCAGTGACAGGACACATTTTTAGCCAGTGTCATCACTGTGGGATAATGAGTTTGGGAAGATTACTCCCCATTGTGTAAAGTAATATTTATCGTTATCCATTCTGAAATTATCTTTCAAGCATTATGGGATGGTTCCCAGCTCTAATGCTGAAGCCTGGTGAGCAAGCTCATTTTCATGCTTTTGTAGATTCATCTACACCAGGCCTTTGTCTACCCAGATGGACGCCCCTAATTTTAGTCTGTCCCCAGGGACCTCCTCCCTCTGATCATTAGTTTCCCTTGTTAATCAGGCTGCAGTAGTGCTTGGAGGAGACTCGCCTGGCTGTCTAAAAAGTGACACGCAATGCCTTGTCCTTTCAGGCACTAATGAAAGGCCATCTGGTAGGTATGGGGCTTTCCAGCTGTATTATAATTTTTTTTGAATTAAACATTTCTGACCACATAGAGAATAAAGGGCAGAGACTGAGTAGGTGGCCCATAGTGAACCCTCTGTTTACGTTTGCAGGGAAAAAAAGAGAAAAAAAGAAATCAAAGTAAAAAAGAAGAGAAGAAAAAAAGAACAGTGAACATAATTAAGAAGCAACGTTATGAATTCAAAGACACTATTTGCAAGTGAAAAACGAGCTTCACTGTGTTGTTTTTTATCCCAAAGTCAACCTGAAGGAACAGCCTAACTTTTTAAAGGTTTGTTAAAAAATTCAAGGGTGATTTAAGTGAATCTCATAATTTCTGCTTTTCCAGGAATAGGAATTTTACCAAAAAAAAAAGTACTTAACAGAAGTAGAAGGAAAAAGGGGAACATTTTGTAATACATATCTTACCCTTGTACTTTCTGTTTTTGATTTAGGAGTAAGATTCCATTAAAAAAAAAAAAAGATGTATGAGAGACTTCCCTGTTTTGCATGGGGGACCTGAAAAGAGATTAGTTGGATCTGATTCCAGGCCCGCCTTACTGCAGATGTGACAATCTGTCTTCCTGTGAAACATCAAGAGAAGGTTACACTTAACAGGTCCTATGCTGAATCTGACATGTTTCTCCTTCTCTTCATGCTAATCATCACAAAAACCATTCAAGTACAGCCTTAACTTCCCTTTGTAAGAACTTCCAAGCATTTAGGAAACCAAGTTCCTTCTCTTAAGAAAATGATAATTCGCTGGGAACACAATCTAAATGTGAGATGCATGTTTACTGTGTATACTAATGGACTCTAATCATTTAGAATTGCTGGACATTTAGACACAGACTAGACTTGAAGTTCAACTGTATTTCATCTTTGATCACAGAGTTTACTAAATAAAAATAAGCCATACTTTACAGAAAGAGTTCAATTTCTCAAGGAAAAAGCTATTTTTAAGCTGAGTCACATTGTTTTTGTTAAGCGCTGTTTGTACTATACTATTTATAGAAGCAGATCACAATGGATCTCTCCTTAAGAGTCCTTTATAAAGGCTGTATGCGACTGTTCCTTTTTTTCTGCAAAATGAGTTTTTCTTTTAAAAAGATTTTAAATATATAACTCTGACATACAGTCTTTCAGCTCATTTAATTTTTGAGATCTGATTATGAACATGAATGATAAAAAAGTATAAATTTATATACCATCATCTCTAAGTATTTTAGGGTTATTGGATGACTACAGTTAGTGGTGGAGGAGGGCACGGCAACCCACTCCAGTATTCTTGCCTGGGAAATCCCATGGACAGAGGAGCCTAGCGGGCTACACAGTCCATGGGGTCACAAGAGTGGGACATGACTTGGGGACTAAACAACAACAGTTAGTGGAGAAGTAACCATGACAATACTGTGTAAGTTCAGAGCAGAAACATAAACAGCCCTGCTTTATAAATGTCGTGCTCTTTCTTTATGCCTGGCATTGTGCCGAGGGCAGCATACAAAGAACTTTCTTCTTTATGAGAAACAGTTTCTTGAGGGTAAATTTATAATTGCCCTACATATGTTTTAAATGTGGGTTTAGAGGTTGTAGCCGCTGTCTCCTTAAGCACCCATCAAATAATTAATTTTGCAAATTACAAACGTGTTTAATTTGGCTTTTTGAAGCTACAGCTCTGAGACCAACTGTGCCCTTCCTAATTTGGAAATATTTTCTTTCTGATTTTTATTTTGACATGTACCCTGCTATCTACTTTCGTTGCTATTTCTAGCATCCCATGAGAGCTGCTTCCCCGGTTGTCATAGAGCAGACAAGCATTCAAGAAAACCAAGAACTTGGTGCTTTCATAAAGCATTTATTTTTATTTGAAAACATTATACAGGCATTACATTGCCACAGCCAGTCCATAGGGGAGCATGCAAATATCAAAAATGGAGAGTTTGTTCAACTTATTGGTGTCAATTTCCCTTTTTGGTTCATATTTTCCATTTGCAGTGTTGGGATTAGTGTGCTTTGTTATTTATGTGGCTTGACAGTAGAATCCTACCCATGGGGTAAAAATCTGTACTGGTAGCTAGCTGGGGACTACTAAGTGGTTACAAATCAAAAACAAACCCCAAACGAACAATACTACACGCTTGTCAAAAGGTTAATAGCACAAGTTAGCAATATCTAAACTAAACATTGAAACATTTTCATGGGACACAGTGGTACCAATTTTTCCTTTGCTTGGTCTACCTGGTTGTGTATTTCAGAGTGTGGAGCTGTGGGAAGGTGTGACCAAGGTGAGCGCTAGCCCCAGTGCAAGTTGTCATGGAGTAAGTGAGGACCACCACTTATCTCGAGCGAGACTTAGGAGAGCTATGGTTTGCTTACCCAGCCAAATTCTATACAAATTGCTAAAGTCTTATTTGTGGAAGAGAGAGTTATGGTAGATTGAAAAGCTGAAATTCTTGCTGGTGTCTACTGAGGTTATGAAATTCCAGAAACTCAAACAGTTAGAGTTAATGACGTCCTACTCCCATTTCCTACCCCATTCCCAAAGGGTTGATGTCTTAACACAGAAAAAGAGTTTGTTTCTTGCTATTGTCTTTTTTTCCCCAAAAGGCCAATCTGGAACTCCTGATTCATGGGATGAATCTCAGACAATTCGAGTATGTTATCAGCCTTTCTAAATGGAGAAGAACCAACACGGTGAGGCACCCCAGTGACACGAAAGTCTTGTGTACAAGGACATGGGATGATAAAAGGTATACAGTGAATTCACCTTAACATTCACACTTGGTTTCCATACAATTTGGAGTCAGTTAAAATATCCTAGGAAACGATTCACATGGCAACCTGTAGCCATCCATTGATTGCAAACCTTTTAGAAATTAAAAAAAAAAATTTGCATCCACTGAGTTGACTTGGAAATACTTTCATCCACTTATTTTTCTTAAGATTTTACTAAGCGTCTACAAATTAGTGTCATAAAAATGAACAAAAAAAGATGAAAATATTTGGCTGAAAATAAATACTAAAAATGCAATAAATCAGACAAATTATGCAAACCAAAGGAACATAAACACAAAAATAAAACCAGTCTTTAAAGGTCTTCAGATCTGAATGGACAAAATAGTCAGAGAAAGGTATTTAATTGGTTTGACAGGTAGCAGAGAGCAAACATTGGCAAAGTTCTTTTGATTTGATACAGCTTTAGTGTTGATTTTTTTCACTAGAAATAAAACAGGCTTCTAAGCGGGCTGAATGGAGATGAGCATACAATTTGCATATCAGGAAAGATAACTTGTCTGCTCCAACTCCAAGGCAGGACTCCCTGTCCCCAGGGTAGAGGGCAGACAGAGGTGCCACGTGGGTGCTGACTGACAGCATGGGACACTTTTGCAGGTCTATTTAGGACTTGTTCAGGCCAGTATGGGAATCCTGACTAAGCTGCAATCTGTTCTCCACCTTACAGAGACCCCACTGGAGTTTTGCTTTGCTTACTTAACTTGAACTGGTTTGAATTGCCCAAAGTTTCATAAACACTTGTTTTTCCTTTACAAATCCTGTAACTCTGTCGAGGATCTTTCTGAATGATACTGAAGCCAGCCAAACGTAAAGACTAGTGCATGTACTGATAGGGAAAAAGAGAATCTACTGTAAATCACAGAGCTCTGTGGTGTTTCTTGATTTTCTGCGTTTGAAGAAAGAGCTATTGTAAAGGCGACAAAATTAGATTAGTGACATACCCCTCAAAGCCCTATCAGGACCCTGGAATATTCTCTGTATCCATAAGAATGCTGTGTTGATACATTCTGTTATCGAATGGATGCCAAATATGACCAAAAATGCCAGACTTTTCATTGGTGAGATTTTTACTACTACACAATGGCCATATCAGATGAGCTGTTGTCAGAGGCTGTGCCACAGCAGCACCCTGACTTTGTTGGGAGGCCAGACAACCAATGATATCCCACAATCAAGATAATTTCCATGCCGGTATATTTCAAAAAGGGTGTCACACAAAAGGGCAGAGGACCATGGCTTTTTCCAATGCCTTGATTGATCTCCATATTGATCTACCCTAAAGAAATCTAGGGGGAAAAGGAAAATTAAATTTTTTTTTGGAAGAGGGAACATAGGAAGGGGCAGAAAGATTTTTTTAAAAAAGACAGTACCCTAAGCACAAGTGATATTACTCTGGGGTTTCCCATAAGCCACAGAAATGGAACATTCCTTATCCTGTTATTACAAGGACTTGATTAGCAGAATCATGAGTTGCAACAGAAAGGCAATGGCCTGGAGTAATCCGAGGTTGAAATATAAAAAGGCTAAAATGTTTGTTTTATATCTATTCCTAGAATAGAGAATTATATGGTCAGTTGCCACTCCCCACAAGGGTCACAGCACGAAATACATATTGAGCAGGCGATCCAACAGGTAACAGAGGGAACCATGAGCCCCCAGGTGCCTAGGATAAGGAAGCGTCGCAGGGTGGGGCTCCTGTGGCATGCAGCACTCAGAGAAGGTGCACAAAAATAAAGTGTGATTCTTAAAAAGTGACTTGCCATAGAAAAGTGGGAGTGATGCTAACTACATGTGGGTCTGGCGAGAGTTCCCATCAGGAGTACAAAACCTCCTCCTGAAAGTCGCTATCATAACAGTAACCATAATCATACAAACAGTAATACTTGCTTTTGATTCAAACATTTTCACAGTAATTAATGTGGATGGGGGGTGGTGGTGTATGTGTGTGTGTGACCAGGATACACCCTAGGTAGGCATCCCTCCAGGTGGATCAGAGCCTGCATCTCCAGGGATGTTTAGCGTGTGCCTCTTACAGGCTTTCGGATTTGCTACCTTGCAGTCCACCTCTGTAAACTGCACCTAATAAATACCTTTCTCTATGTACAAAACAGAGATGACGGGCGGACACACAGCCGTGGAGGTGTCCTCAGTGGTCAGGGAGGGTGTCATCCTAGGCCACACGCACGTGGGGCTCATCTTCGGTCTCCTGGCCCAGGCTGGTGTAGGTGACCGAAGGCTCCACCTGAGCTGTGGCTGGTAAGTCCACGACGGGTCCCGAAGGGTTGCGGAACTGCTTGTAAACCCGGGGGTCCTGGGCTATGTACGTGGAGGTGGACGAGTAGAGCACCAGCCCGAGGAGGATGGTGAAGAAAGACAGGAGATACAGTCCTGAAAACTGAACAACACAACAGCCAAGTCACTTAGCAGCCAGAGCCGAACTACGTACACAGGAGTGAGAGGGAGAGAGACGGAGTGGAGCCGTTTTCTCTCGTGACAGGCAGCTTGATGAGTCCACCAATGATCTTGATGGAAGATGAATGTTCTCTTCTACCCTGGCTTGGTCTTATTGATTCTCCTTATCTTTTTTCTTGATTCTGTGGCTAACACAGAGGAACATTTAGCTAATTGTCTCTAAAGCACCCGTCCGAGTTACCCGATGTGGGATAGCTAGTTAATCACGAATTGAAATACATCAAGTTAAAAGCAAAAAACTCTCCAGTATCACTCAATAAAGAGTTGGTTGTTTGTGGCTTCATTAAACACAGAAGAAATATAGATACACCACTTAAGGTTGTAATGAAGCCATAAACACCGAGTCCCTCACTGACACAGCTGCAGCAGGCACTTTCCTTTCACCTTAATCCAATTCAAACACTATTTGTCTTCTGAGTAGGAATTGTTATTGACTTTGGTAACTGTCTTTGCAAGATTAGATTTTCCTTGGATAGAAAGAAATAGTATACCCTTTCATTCTTGCTCCACTAATCTAAAACCAAAACCAAACAGGAATGGATATACAGTGTTGTGTTTCTAAACTACTGCTTGACAACTCAGAGTTTTGTGGAGAAAAAGAAAGAAAATATTGGTGTATACAACTTCTCTGAGAATTTGCATGTGTTTTTTAAAAAAGCTGTACCTTCTGGGCCTTCTTGAGTAGTTATTATGGAATTACTTGAGTAGTCAGTGGGAGAGAGGGAGGTAACACTATGAGTATTGCCATGGTAACAATGTGAGTGTTGCCATTTCTGTTGTTTCATTCATTCATTCACTCCATTCATCCACTAGTTTCTTCCATGCCTTCTCTGTATCAAACATTCAACTATGTACTGAGGAAACAGAAATGAAAACATATTGTCCTTACTACCAAAGATTGAATAGTCTCAGTGGAGAACCAGAGGTACAGATAGAAAATAATAATACAGTGCACTTATGGCATGCTGATTCTCATTGTAGTTGATGGCTGTTGTCCTAGTCCTGACCACATCCTGCATCTGTTACCCAGTCCAAGCTCGCTCTGCCCATTGCACTATAAGCTAATAAATCCGAGTGCTGAGATCTTGAGGCAAGGTATACAACTTTGGAGAGCCAGCTGACCCAGAAGATGGCAGACTAATGGCTTGAGATAACCATCTTGTCGGGGCCCGGATGCCAGGTTCTTCTATGGATCAGAGATGGGGGAAGGTTAGGACATAGAGTAAAAATGACCATTTAATTCTTGCAAATGTCTCCTAGAGTGGCAAGCCTCAGGCAGGGGGATTGTGAGTTTCACTTCCTTACAGTCATTTCACTGGTGGTATGAAATGGAATATCTGCTATTACGTCAACAAACAAAGATGCCACAGCTATCTATCTGCAATTCTAGCTCTCCAAATGTGAACTTTTGAGCCACTCCAGTAAGCAGCAGATGAGGGGCGCCATTTCCCACACAAAGAACTCAGGAAAGTCACAGTCCTTCACAGGTGGGTGGGTCAGGCTGTCTCCCTGTGAACCAAGCAAAGGCATCCTAGCCCAAGGGCCAGGAGGAGGAGGGGCAGGCAGGCTCCCTGAGGCAGGCCGTTAAGTATGCCTATAATAACAAAAGCAGCAAAATAAGAGTGAAAGTCACAGAAGCAGAGCCAGTATGGATTTAAAATTAACCCTTCCCAATTACACATCCATTTGGAAAAAAGAATCAATTTGATTTTCCTTTTGGGGGAGGCGTACCAATTACTTTATTTGAGGGAATGGTACTAAGGAAAGAACTTAAGTAGACATTTTGGTACAACTTATAGAAAAGGTGCAGTACAAATACGCATGTACGGGCTTGGTGACCAGGGACATCACCCCTGTGGCTATAGGAAGCCAGGCTGAGGAGGTTTGGCTTTCATTATCACTGTTCCCCAGGGTGTGCTTGTCAAAGAGATACTCTGCCATGCCAGATTTGCTTTTCCTATTTTATTTTTTCATGCTCATAGTCTAAAACCAGGCTTCCTTGGTGGCTCAGATGGTAAAGAATCTGCCCGAAATGCAGGAGACCCAGGTTTGATCCCCGGGTCGAGACGATCCCCTGGAAAAGGGAAAGGCTACCCACTCCAGTATTCTTGGCTGGAGAATTCCATGGACAGAGAAGTCTGGTGGGCTATATAGTCTATGGGGTCACAAAGAATCAGACACTGCTGAGTGACTAATACTTTCACTTTACTAAAACTAGGAGAAACTGGTAAAAAAAAATTAATTGGAAGCTGGAAGAAAATAGGAAAAGGATCCAGAGAGTCTATAAAGTTACAATGTTATAAGATGGCTGTGTGGTGTGTGTGCTCAGTTGTCTGACCCTTTGGGATCCCATGGACTGTAGCCTGCCAGGCTCCTCTGTCTATGGAATTTCCCAGGCAAGAATACTGGAGGGGCTTGACATTTCCTTCTCCAGGGGATTGTCCCAACTCAAACGTCGAATCTACGTCTCTTGTGTCGCCTGCATTGGCAGGCGGATTCTTTACCACTACGCCATAATGTTCAATAATGGGAAAGGCAGTTTTGAAAATGGCAGATAGAAAAATTATTCATGTGGCTAAAAGTCCTTGCTGTAATATTTTGTTGTTTATCTTACTCTCTCTCTCTTTTAGCACCAGCAAGGTAGTTAAGACTAAAGATCACTTTTTGATTTTCTTTCCAGAGCCTGCATCACTGCCTTTAATTCCTTTATCAATCACAGTCATATGATAATACTTCCTCAGATGGCTTGTATACTGGATTCAGCTTATTACAGCTTCACTAAACTTGATTAATTCAGATTTTCCCAATGAAAATAATTCTTTTTCTTTATGAATTTGTTTATAAAATAAGATGGTAGCAAAACAATATGGAGGTCAAGAAGAAACAGAAACCACAGACTCATTCCAAATTGGGAAAGGAGTACATCAAGGCTGTATACTGTCACCCTGCTTATTTAACTTATATGCAGAGCACATCATGCAAAATGCTAGGCTGGATGAAGCTCAAGCTGGAATCAAGATTGCCGAGAAAAATATCAATAACCTCAGATATGCAGATGATACCACACATATGGCAGAAAATAAAGAGGAACTAAAGAGCCTCTTGATGATGGTGAAGAGAGAGAAAAAGCTCGTTTAAAACTCAACATTCAAAAAACTAAGACCATGACATCTGGTCCCATCACTTCATGGCAAACAGGTGGGGAAACTATGGAAATATTGACAGACTTTATTTCCTTAGGCTCCAAAATCACTGCGATGGTGACTGCAGCCATGAAATTAAAAGACACTTGCTCTTTGGAAGAAAAGCTATGACAAACCTAGACAGCATATTAAATAGCAGAGACATTACTTTGTTGACAAAGGTCCATCTAGTCAAAGCTATGGTTTTTCCAGTAGTCATGCACGGATGTGAGAGTTGGACCATAAAGTAAGCTGAGTGCCAGAGAATTGATGCTTTTGAACTGTGGTGTTGGAGAAGACTCTTGAAAGTCCTTTGGACTGCAAGGAGATGCAACCAGTCAATCCTAAAGGAAATTAGTCCTGAATATTCATTGGAAGGACTGATGCAGAAGCTGACACTCCAATACTTTGGCCACCTGATGAGAACTGACTCACTGGAAAAGACCCTGATACTGGGAAAGATTGAAGGCAGGAGGAGAAGGGGACAACAGAGGATAAGATGGTTGGATGGCATCACCGACTCAAAGGACATGAATTTGAGCAAGCTCTGGGAGTTGGTGACGGACAGGGAAGCCTGGAGTGCTGCAGTCCATGGGGTCGAAAAGAGTTGGACATGACTGAGTGACTGAAGAGCTTCATCCTTTACTTGAAACTTTCCCTGATGATCTCAGAAGATAAAGAATCTGCTTGTAACGCAGAAGACCCAGATTTGATTCCTGAGTTGGGAAGATCCCCTGGAGAGGGGAATGGCTACCCACTCCAGTATTCTTTCCTGGAGAATTCCATGGACAGAGGAGCCTTGTGGCCTACTGTCCATGGTATCGCAGAGTCGGACACAACCGAGTGACTAACATTTTCACTTCACTTTCAACAAATGAAATGAGCTTGTTCCTAACAGCAACATTTCAAATATTTTGATACTGACTTTCATTTTCAAAAAACCATCATGCATCTCCAGTTTCAAGTGAGAAACTTGCAAGGGAGGTTTTGGGTGTGAGGCTGCTTCTGTTGCAGCAGATGGAGGCAGAGAGATTAAGAATGGGGCTGAGATTAGAACTGCATTCCATCCACAAACCGGATTCAAATCCTAGCTCCACTCCTCTCTGTCACTTTGGACAAGTTTCTTTCCAGGTCCAAGTTCCTTATCAGTACAGTGGGGATAATAATTGTACCTACTGTATAGAGTGGTTATAAGGATAAAATTAGGTAAAGCATATAAAGCACTTGTTCTAGTGCCTACATCACAGTGAGGATTCAATCTACATTGACTCCATTGTTAATATTATTCAATCTACACTGGCTCCTTTGTTATCATCAATGACTGTATGTATCAGTGTTACCATATTTTTATATAATCATTGATTAAATTGCCTTTCTTTTATAGGCTCTTGACTACAGGACTGTGTCTTTCTTGACCAGTGTCAAGTGCAGAGTCTGGCATAGTGTGTGTGTGTGTTGTGAGTTGTGTCCGACTCTTTGCGACCCCGTAGACTACAGACCCAGGTTCCTCTGTTCATGGAATTCTCCAGGCAAGAATACTGGAGTGGGTTGCCATTTCCATATCTATTAAGTTTTATTTGCTCTTTGTTTACAGTTTGAATGAATTAATGCATTTAACTGAAGTTTCATACTAAAGAAAGAAACAATTAAAAAATCAGCCTGTACCAATAGTGGATTTCAAATGTTTTGGCTTTCAACTCAATCCAGCATTATTTCTCATACATAAAATGCTAAACAGAGACTCCTTGAGAGAGAAGTTGTAGTAGTGATCCTTAATCATTGACCCCAAAAATCATCATCTTCACTCCCCTTCAAATCAATTAGGGGAGAGTGATAAGATGATGAATTGGGAGGGGCAATGCAGAAGGCGAGTCTGGTAGAAGATTGTAGACTGCTGATCAGAGAGTTGACAGAGGAAGTTTCATAACTTGAAGTGAACAATCTTTGGCAACTGAAATAATGTAGGGACAGGAAAGGATCTGATACAGGGTATGAGAAAGGTTTGAATTTCTCTCAATTTCTGATTTTGGTTCCTATATACTGACTTGATTAACATGATAAAGATTTTAATAGCCATTTCTTGTAAAGCTAATGTCTTTGCCAGTGTGAAAAAAAATACTACTTGAACCAATCACTTTTGAGACATGGAACTATTAAGTTGAATGATAAATCCAATACAAAGAGTTTTTTTGGGACACAGCTTTCAAATGGCAACACATATCTTACTTGCAATGCATTTCTATTTAATTCAAACAGAATTCACACTAAAATAGTTCAAAATACAGGCAGAAAGGAATTTTATATGACAGAGGTGTCTTGGAAGTCATCAAGAGGTTTTATTAATCGTCAGGAGAGAAAGTTTTCATTTAACACACAAGCTCAAAAAGGGATCAGGAAGGAAAGGATTATGGTTAATCTGGATAAATATTGAATGTTAAGAAGAATTACAAAAAGGTTTGGTACTTTAAAAGGTAAGTAAAAGTTTCCTTTTCCTTTTTTCTTTATAGATTGATATTACCCCTATTAGGTGTACCTAATTGGAGAAGACTCGTGAGAGTCCCTTAGACCGCAAGGAGATCCAACCAGTCCATTCTGAAGGAGATCAGCCCTGGGATTTCTTTGGAAGGAATGATGCTAAAGCTGAAACTCCAGTACTTTGGCCACCTCATGCGAAGAGTTGACTCATTGGAAAAGACTCTGATGCTGGGAGGGATTGGGGGCAGGAGGAGAAGGGGATGACAGAGGATGAGATGGCTGGATGGCATCACGGACTCGATGGACGTGAGTCTGAGTGAACTCCGGGAGTTGGCGATGGACAGGGAGGCCTGGCGTGCTGTGATTCATGGGGTTGCAAAGAGTCAGACACGACTGAGTGACTGAACTGAACTGAACTGACTGAATAGGATGACCCTCAGTTCTGGATGCTGTACTTATCCTGATAGAGTGTTTGTTTGTTTTAAAAGCAGTCAAACAAACAGAAAGTCTGCATATTCTAGGCTGCTTTACTTGTTAACTGCAAAGAAATACTCAGGCCTACTTCCCAGAAAGCCATCTCCCGGTGACAGATGTGGTGAGTTTCAGGTGGAGGTTTGCTGCTTCGTGTATGAATATGGGCTGCTGTTTGCAGTATACTCTGTGAGCCTCTCCAAGGTCAATCGTGGCCCATCAGAAGATGCTGTGGTCCACATATGAGCATCAGAAATGCTGCACTTTGCCTGCATTTTATCTGACTTGTAATTTTGAGAAGTTGCACAAGGATGCACCCTTTTTCACTAGCATACTGCACATGCTTCCGACTTTCCTCTTGCCTTTTTCCATTTTGATAGGTCCCTTTGCTAACAAGGATCAGAAAGTACTCGCTGTACATAAGGAGAATATCTGTGGTGTTGCCGAAAGCAATCTGACTGGAATAAGCCATTTTCCAGAACAGGGTGGCTTGGAGGACTGGTGATAAGGCTACATAAATCTCTCTATCTTCAACTAGAGATGAAATCTAGCTCTTAGCCAATTACTTGTTAGCTAATGGGACATCTGGGCTTTCCTGATGGTTCAGTGCTAAGAAAACTGCCTGCCAATGCAGGAGAAGTGAGTTTGATCCCTGGGTCAGGAAGATCCCCTAAAGAAGGAAATGGCAACCCACTCCAGTATCTTGCCTGGAAAATTCCATGCACAGAGGAGCTGGGGGGCAGTCTATAAGGTCGCAAAGAGTCGAACACAACTGAGCGACTAAAACACCAACAAAAATGGGACATTCGGCACATCAATTAGGGACAGGCCACATTTTCATTTTAGTTTTGGTATTAAACATCTAAGTTGAGATTTAATAATCAAATTACTTTAATGGGCCTAAATCTATACGAATAGAAAACCACATGGTTTGAAAGCCATTTCAATGTACTTTTACAAATATACTGACTAGATTATGGGAGGAAGAGGACGATTTTTTTTTTCTTTAAGAGGACAATTTTTAAAGGAGGCATTCTTTTTATATTGACTAGAAAATGGCAGGGGTGAGCAGAGAGGAACACGGGCAACCCTCAGAGAGCTGTGCAGGAGGCTATGAAGTAACCATGGGCTAACGCTCTACTTTTACTGGATGTGTGCACCAACTACCTCCAGGAGGACCTGGCTTTTCCTTCCTTCCTGGAGCATGAACGTCAAAAGATGTCTTTTAACGATGTATGCCTCTTTGTAACATGGCTTTTACAAGGTTCCTGATGTAGGGCTCTGATTATTTTTGTTCAATGACCCCACTTGGACCTATTGATGATCAGAACTAATTGTGATTTAATAGGTAATGAAAAGCTAAAAGATTCTCTTAGCTCTTAAAGAGAGACATACGGCAGTTTTCTCTCTAAAAGCACAAAGATTCAACAGAAATAGAAACGATCACTTGTGAGAGGTAGAGGAAAGACCTGGAAAAGAACAGTTATTAGTGGGTTTCTTAGGAAAGTGGGGTTCAGGGGAATGAGACTTGCAGCTTCTGCATCTATCTGAGAAGGAAAGATTTAGATTTAAATCCAATTTAGGTCTAACTTATAGAGGTGACCATGGCTCAGATCATGAACTCCTTACTGCCAAATTCAGACTTAAATTGAAGAAAGTGGGGAAAACCACTAGACCATTCAGGCATGACCTAAATCAAATCCCTTATGATTATACAGTGGAAGTGAGAAATAGATTTAAGGGACTAGATCTGATAGAGTGCCTCATGAACTATGGACCAAGGTTCGTGACATTGTACAGGAGACAGGGAAAAGAAAAAGAAAATCATCCCCAAGAAAAAGAAATGCAAAAAAGCAAAATGGCTGTCTGAGAAGGCCTTACAAATAGCTGTGAAAAGAAGAGACATAATAAGCAAAGGAGAAAAGGAAAGATATACCCATTGGAATGCAAAGTTCCAAAGAATAGCAAGGAGAGATAAGAAAGCCTTCCTCGGCGATCAGTGCAAAGAAATAGAGGAAAACAATAGAATGGGAAAGACTAGAGTTCTCTTCAAGAAAATTAGAGATACCAAGGGAATATTTCATGCAAAGATGGGCTCGATAAAGGACAGAAATGGTATGGACCTAACAGAAGCAGAAGATATTAAGAAGAGGTGGCAAGAATACACAGAAGAACTGTACAAAAAAGATCTTCATGACCCAGATAATCACGATGGTGTGATCACTCACCTAGTGTCAGACATCTTGGAATATGAAGTCAAGTGGGCCTTAGGAAGCATCACTACGAACAAAGCTAGTGGAGGTGATGGAATTCCAGTTAAGCTATTTCAAATCCCAAAAGATGATGCTGTGAAAGTGCTGCACTCAATATGCCAGCAAAATTGGAAAACTCAGCAGTGGCCACAGGACTGGAAAAGGTCAGTTTTCATTCCAATTCCAAAGAAAGGCAATGTCAAAGAATGCTCAAACTACTGCACAACTGCACTCATCTCACACCTAGTAAAGTGATGCTCAAAATTCTCCAAGCCAGGCTTCAGCAATACGTGAACCGTGAACTTCCAGATGTTCAAGCTGGTTTTAGAAAAGGCAGAGGAACCAGAGATCAAATTGCCAACATCCACTGGATCATCAAAAAAGCAAGAGAATTCCAGAAAAAACATCTATTTCTGCTTTATTGACTATGCCAAAGTCTGACTGTGTGGATCACCATATACTGTGGAAAATTCTGAAAGAGATGGGAATACCAGACCACCTGACCTGCCTCTTGAGAAACCTGTATGCAGGTTAGGAAGCAACAGTTAACAGACTGCTTCCAAACAGAAAAAGGAGTACATCAAGGCTGTATATTGTCACCCTGCTTATTTAACTTATATGCAGAGTACATCATGAGAAACGCTGGGCTGGAAGAAGCACAAGCTGGAATCAAGATTGCTGGGAGAAATATCAACAGCCTCAGATATGCAGATGACACTACCCTTGTGGCAGAAAGTGAAGAAGAACTAAAGAGCCTCTTGATGAAAGTGAAAGAGGAGAGTGAAAAAGTTGGCTTAAAGCTCAACATTCAGAAAATGAAGATCATGGCATCTGGTCCCATCACTTCATGGCAAATAGATTGGTAAACAGTGGAAACAGTGGCTGACTTTATTTTGGGGGGCTGCAAAATCACTGCAGATGGTGATTGCAGCCATGAAACTAAAAGACGCTTACTCCTTGGAAGGAAAGTTATGACCAACCTAGATAGCATATTAAAAAGCAGAGACATTACTTTGTCAACAAACGTCCATCTAGTCAAGGCTGTGGTTTTTCCAGTAGTCATGTTTGGATGTGAGAATTGGACTCTAAAGAAAGCTGAGCACTGAAGAATTGATGCTTTTGAACTGTGGTGTTGGAGAAGACTCTTGAGAGTCCCTTGGACTGTAAGGAGATCCAACCAATCCATCCTAAAGGAGATCAGTGCTGGGTGTTCATTGGAAGGACTGATGTTGAAGCTGAAACTCCAATACTTTGGCCACCTGATGCGAAGCGCTGACTCATCTGAAAAGACCCTGATGCCTGGAAAGATTGAGGGCAGGAGGAGCAGGGGACGGCAGAGGATGAGATGGTTGGATGGCACAACCAATTCAATGGGCATGAGTATGGGTAAACTCCGGGAGCTGGTGAAGGACAGGGAGGCCTTGCGTGCTGCGGTTCATGGGGTTGCAAAGTTGCACATGACTGAGTGACTGAACTGTAGAACTGAGGAAGCTTAGTGAAAATACAAGTGGAAAGAGGGAGAAAATAAGGTCCAATTAGAAAGACAAAAGATGTAGGAAAAGAAAATTTCTCAATAGCTAGGAGGAAACAGGACTGAAAAACTTGGATTAGCCATCCCCCCATATAATTCTTTTCTATATTCATTAACATGTATTTTTTCTCTTTGTCTAAGTGTGTGTATGCACACACACAACACACACACCTCAGAACCACTATGGCTTACCTGATAGGTCCTGCCTTGTGAACTTTTCTTAAAAAAATTTTTTTTTACTTTAATTTATTTGAATGATATAAAATATTTAATTAAGATGACAAAAGGCAAAAAAGGAATGAAACATAAAAATAGGAACAAAAAACAAGGGCAAGGAATAGAAAATAGTAACAAACAAGGCAGACAATAATTAAATTATACCAATAACCACTTTGAACATCAATGATCCAAATACATTCTGAACTTTTCTTGAGAAAAGCTGAGTAGCCTGAGAGAACACCATCCCTGAAGGGTTCTCATGTATGGTAGATGAGCACAGGACAACAACCACCTCCTGTGGTTCCAAGGCTACATATGAAGAGTGGAGGAAGGAAATACCATGTCAGTCAGTTCAGTTGCTTAGTTGTGTCTGACTCTTTGCGACCCCATGGACTGCAGCATGCCAGGCTTCCCTGTCCATCACCAACTCCTGGAGTCTACTCAAACTCATGTCCATTGAGTCGGTGATGCCACCCAACCATCTCCTCTGTCATCCCCTTCTCCTCCTGCCTTCAATCTTTCCCAGCATCAGGGTCTTTTCAGATGAGTCAGTTCTTCACACCAAGTGGCCAAAGTATTGCAGTTTCAGCTTCAACATCAGTCCTTCCAATAAGTATTCAGGACTGATTTTCATTAGGATGGAGTGGGTTGGATCTCCTTGCAGTCCAAGGGACTCTCAAGAGTCTTCTCCAACACCACAGTTCAAAAGCATCAGTTCTTCGGCGCTCAGCTTTCTTTATAGTCCAATTCTCACATCCATACATGACTACTGGAAAAACCATAGCTTTGACTAGATGGACCATTATTGGCAAAGTAATGTCTCTGCTTTTTAATATGCTGTCTAGATTGATTATAACTTTTCTTCCAAGGAGCAAGTGTCTTTTAATTTCATGGCTGCAATCACCATCTGCAGTGATTTTGGAGCCCCAAAAAATAAAGTCTGTCACTGTTTCCATTGTTTCCCCACCTATTTCCCATGAAGTGATGGGAACAGATGCCATGATCTTAGTTTTCTGAATGTTGAGCTTTAAGCCAACTTTTTCACTCTCCTCTTTCACTTTCATCAAGAGGCTTTTTAGTTCCTCTTTACTTTCTGCCACAAGGGTAGTGTCATCTGCATATCTGAGGTCTCCCAGCAATCTTGATTCCAGCTTGAGCTTTATCCAGCCCAGCATTTTGCACGATGTACTCTGCATATAAGTTAAATAAGCAGGGTGACAATATACAGCCTTGATGTACTCCTTTTCCTATTTGGAACCAGTCTGTTGTTCCATGTCCAGTTCTATTTATTGCTTCTTGACCTGCATACAGATTTCTCAGGAGACAGGTCAGGTAGTCTGGTATTCCCATCTCTTTAAGAATTTTCCACATTTTGTTGTGATCCACACAGTCAAAGGCTTTGGCATAGTCAATAAAGCAGAAATAGATGTTTTTCTGGAACACTCTTGCTTTTTCGATGATTCAGCGGATGTTGGCAATTTGATCTCTGGTTCCTCTGCCTTTTCTAAATCAAGCTTGAACATCTGATCACGGTTCACATAGTGTTGAAGCCATGCTTAGAGAATTTTGTGCATTACTTTGCTAGCATGTGAGATGAGTGCAATTGTGTGGTAGTTTGAGCATTCATAGCTCAAGGACAACATCACTGGTAAAACTTCAAAAGACTAGTTGCCTTGACCAAACAAAGGGGCTCTAGTGGATATGAGCCTGCCATGGAAAGATGAGAATGGTTAAGAGTTGAAACTGGTTTTTCAACTGCGTAAGGAAGCTGCTCAGAAATGAATTCAAGGATATTTCTAGGTCTTAGACATGGTTTCTGACATGGAGGTATTTCAGGTACATAAAGAATATGTGGCCACAATAATCATATCCTCTCTAGTTCTTATTCATCTTTTAAAGAGATACAGATATAATCAAACCTTTCTACATTAAAAAAATTTTTTTAATTGGATTTTTAAAAAACTTGGTTTTTTTGGGCCACACCATGAGGCATGTGGAATTTTAGTTCCCTGACCAGGGATTGAACCCACATCCCCTGCACAGGAAGCATGGAGCCTTAAGACCTGGACCACCAGGAAAGCCCCCACTTTCCACACTTTAAACTCTTAATTAGAAAATACCTAGGATAGTAGAGTCTGGGAATCTGCAAATTTAGCAGTTTCAATGCAACCATGGGTAAATGGAATGACGGAGGTTACACACACAGGCTGGTAAAGGGGAAGTTTAATAGCTGCTGGGAAGAATTTCTGTGTATGGAGACTGGCACTTCTCCATACTTCCAGCAGCAAGTTATGCCTGGGAAGAATTAGACTCTTCATTAAATTTGTGAAACTGTCCTGAATATTCTGCACGTAAAGCACAGGCTCCTCTCCCTAGTACTACCACTCTCTGTGATATGAAATGCATATATAAAGATAAAGCTACTGGCACATCTAATCGAGATTTCTAGACCAAAAAACAAACAAACAAAAAAGACCAATACTATTTCAAACAGAACCAGATTTCATAGTTTGGAGATCTTAAGTACCAGGGTAGTTTAAAGATTCATCAGTGACAAAGTTGGGCAAAATACCAATCAAAAGAATGAATCATAATTAATGATAATGCTGCTGCCGTGGAATTTTTAAGTCCCAATATTATGCATAGGTAAAATTGGGTTTCATAACTAAATTTGCCTGAGGAGCCCAAGGTCTTGAGTCCCCACTTGATATGTGGTTTGAAAGGTGGACCCTGAGGACCACAGCTGACCTTCTGAGTGTGCTGGGGCAGGACGGAGAAGATGGATTATCAATGACGACACGTCTCTTAGCAGCTATGTGAATCTCAAGGGTCTGTAGACCACACCTTGAACTTGGGAGTGGAATGGTAGGGAGAGAACCAGAGGCAGCTGGCCATTGCTGGGCAGGCTGCAAACTGTGTCCTCACTGGGATCCTGTGACAAAAGGCCCTGCCTGGTTCTGATCTATTGCTCCTGAGCCTGAGCCAGCTGCTATTCAGGGCAAGGAAACTAGACAGACCTGCCTCCACAGAAACACCAACATAAACACGCTGGTACTTGACCTCCTAATTTTGGCTCTTGCCCTAACCTAACGAGATCACTTTTATTATTATTAAGGGCACTAAAAATGCAAAAGTTCTGCTTCTGGGTTTACTGAGCTGGAAATAAATTACCCACAAAGGCCCGAGCTTTTTCAAATTCTTTGGATCTGCTTCATTATTGCTTTGTCTCCTACTCTTGTCTCCTTTTTTTTCCCTCTTCTTCTTTTTTCTTCATTTTTTTAAAGGAAAAAAAAAGGGGGGGCTAAATTTCTCTGGCTACATTTTGCAATATTTCTTTATCCTGAGTCATAGCACAGAAAATATTAAATGTGACATGGCGCATGACAGACACCAAAATTGGTTGTTTTTAAGGACTAAGAATACTGACCTCCAAGCCTGGTTCCACATGCTTTCTCCAACTGGGAGAAAAGAAATAACCCCAAATTCTTGCTAATCTAATCAAGACAGAAAATAAGTTAATAAGTGCCTTAGTTAAAATGCCAAATGGTCTTTCAATCCATATCAGAAAACTAAGACATCACTAAGGTTTAAATATTTGGGAAACAAACTTACCCTCCAAGAATCTTATTGTTAAGGAGAGAAGCAGCAGCCAGGGCCCTTGCCTCTCCGTGGCCTGAGGCTGTCACTCATGTCAAGCCTATACCCCCACTGTAATCTGAGTTCAGTTTATGGTGCCTTCTGTTTGGTTTGCAAAACCAATTCATTTGGCAGTGTAATCTGTGCAGCCAATCACATCTAAGGCCAATAAGGGTTCTTTTATACACAAATCTCTTCCCCTGTGGGTAATTTCACACATGAGTACAGCAATAAGGAGCTAAAAATGGATTCCTGACACTATCTTTTATATGACAAACAGACATTTTTCACTTGGTTTGATGAAGTGATAGAAATCCTCATTCACGCAGATTTCTATTTGTCTGCAGTCCAGCAAAATAAGATCGTCATAGCCAAGTTGGAAGTGGAATAAAAGGGGCAGTAGTCTGTGGGTAATTGGACCATAAAAAAGGCTGAGCACCAAAGAATTGATGCTTTCGAACTGTAATGATGGAGTTGACTCTTGGGCCTCCCTTGGACAGCAAGGAGATCAACCAGTCAATCCTAAAGGAAATCAACCCTGAATATTCATTGGAAGGACTGACGCTGAAGTTCCAATACTTCAACCACCTGATGCAAAGAGCCAAGACATTGGAAAAGACCCTGATGCTGGGAAAGATGGAAGGCAAAAGGAGAAGAGGGTAGCAGAGGATGAGACGGTTAGATAGCATCATCGACTCAGTGGACATGAATTTGAGCAAACTCTGGGGGATAGTGGAGGACACGGGAGCCTGGTGTGATACAGTCCATGGGGGTCACAAAGAGTCGAACATGACTTAGGGACTGAAGAGCAATAAGGTTGTGGGAATGTTTAATTATAGGCTCAGTTACAACAAGGCCATTTGATGGCTCATTAGGTCACCCCACCAGGTAAAGAACCACAGGGTCAGCTGAGATACTTGCTGAAACAAGTGGAGTACAAAATGGATATTGGAAGAAGGTAGTTGTAAGTTCCAGCTACAGTAATATGATCAGTTACAGAAATAAAGACTGTAATTGTCATGAGTATTTACTCCTTGTTTCGTTTTAAATATGCTTGTCTCTGTGTGTGTGTCTGTATAAAATATTTTTGTTTTCTCCTTTCCCTTATCCCCTTATCAGATAAGATGTATTGACTTTACATCTTAGTATTTAACTAACAGGATGTCAAGGAGAAGAGTGAACATTCCCCAAGTTGTTTTCGTCCTCTTCTGGGGAAAAGGTTAGTGTGTTTTCAGTTGTGTGCAGGCTAGTTGTGTCATGGTGGGCCAAAGTATGACTTTGCTATTGTCCTTCGTGTTGAGATTAAGTATGATTTAAGGAGATGTGTGTATATGAGTGCCAAGCTGAGAGGACATAGACTTGAGAGAGTTAATTTTACACGTCAGCTTGGCTAAGCCATAGTATCTAGATATTGGTCAAACATCAGTCTAGATGTTTCTATGAAGATATTTTCTAGATGGAATTAACATTTAAATTAGTAGACACTGATTAAAGTAGATTAACCCCATCGTATGGATAGACTTCTTTCACTCAGTTGATGTCTTGAGATAAAGGACTGAGGTCACTGAGGAAGTAGAAATTGTATCTTTCGACTGAGGTCACTGAGGTCACTGAGGAAGTAGAAATTGTATCTTTCGACTCAACCTACAACACCAACTCTTCCCCGGGACTCCAGCCTGCCAGCCTGCTCTTCAGATTTCAAGCTTGCCAATACAATGGCATTTGCCACTTCCTTAAAATAAATCCATCTCTGTATCTCTTTAAATAGGAAGGTAGATAGATAGGAATATGTAGAGATAGAGAGGATAGATACACAAACACACACAGACATCCTATTGGTTCTATTTCTCTGGAAAACCCTAATACAATTAACAGTGCAAAAATTTGTTATACTAAAGGTCTAGATGCTGATGTGAATTTTTATAACAATTTATTCCCATGGTAAGTTTTTTGAAATGGAGTGTTTAATGATATTTTCCAGGCAATATCATGGCTCCCTGCTGGCTCAGTGATAAAGAATCTAGTTGCAATGCAAGAAATATGGGTTTGATCCCTGGGTCGGGAAGATCCCCTGGAGAAGGAAATGGCAACCCACTCTACTCTTCTCGCCTGAGAAACCCCATGGACAGAAGAGCCTGGTGGGTTACAATCCAGGGGGATGCAAGAGTCAGCCATGACTTAGCAACTAAACCATCACTGCCAGGCAAAATCAAGTGGCAATTCACAATATGAGCTCTAGAGTCAGAATGTAGGGGTTTGCATATCTGTTTGACACTTCCTTGCTATGGTTTTGGACAAGTTCTTCACTTCTCCACACCTCTGAGATCTCATCAGTTAATGAAGGATAATAATAGTACCTCCCTGTTGTGAGCATTAAATTAAATACATATATAAAACTTTTTGGTGCAGTGCTTGGCACACAGCAAATGTTCAATAAATGTCAGCTATATTGTTATCTTTACATCAGAGGGAGTAAATGCTAAAGCAAAGATAGATATAAAAACCTTCTTCAGTAACTCTTTCTGAAAAGTTCAACACGAATCAAGTTGAACTGCAAATGCATTTATAGAATTGGCAACTTAAAAGAAGAGTGTGACAATCAATCCATATGGAGAGAAGGCTTTTTTGGCAATGAAAATAATAACCCCCTGGCTTATAGTTCAGTGTCTGGGCTTATTTAAGTTTTCCTACAATGGTGACTACATAAGTCCTTATAAATTCCTATTCTGCTTTACCTTGTTTATTGTGAGCAACTACTCCCCATTGACACAAATCATGTTTGAGCAGCTATGAGTATATGTAAGTTTAGCAGTTCAATTTGCTCCCTCATTATGTTAAGCTTTAAAGTGGACCCCAAATTACATCTACATCCTAATCCCTGGAATCTGTGACTCTTAGTTACCCTACTTGGAGAAAGGGTCTTTGCAGATGTGTTTGAGGATTTTGAGATGATAGATTAGCCTGGGTGCTATGGACTGAATTGTGCACACACCACCCCCCAACCCCCAGCAAATTTGTATATTGAAGCCATGACCCTCAGTGTGTCTGTATTCCGAGATGGGGCCTCTATTAAGGTGAAAAGTGAAAGTGAAAGTCACTCAGTCATGTCTGACTCTTTGCAACCCCATGGACTATAGTTTATGGAGTTCTCCAGGCCAGAACACTGGAGCAGGTAGCCATTCCCTTCTCCAGCTCTATTATGTTAATTGACGTTAAATGCAGTCATAAAGAAGAATTAGCGTCCATGAGAAGTGATCAGAGAACTCTCTCTAACTGCCCCTTACCCCTCCCATGTGTACACACAGAGGAAAGGCCATGTGAAGATGTGAGAAGGCAGTTGTCTGTAAGCCAGGAAGAGAGCTCTCACCAGAAACTGGACCCTGCTGGAGCCTGATCTGGGACTTTCAGCCTTCAAAAGCGTGACAATAATTTTTCTGTTTTCTAAGCCACCCGGCCTGTGGTATTTGTATGGTGGCTAGAGCACAGTAATACATACAAGTTATTCAGGTGGGCCCTAAATACAATCACAGGTATCTTACAAGAAGGAGCAGAGGGAGATTTCAGACTCAGAGAAGGGATATGAAGACAGAGGAGAAAGAGATTTGAAGATGCTGGCCTTAAAGACTGGAGTGACAGAGCCACAGGCCAGGGAATGCTGGCAGCCAGAGAAGCTGGACAGGAACACATTCTCCCCCAGAGCCTCGGGTTGGAACATGGCTCTGTTGAACCTTAGTCTTGCCCTGGGGAAGCTGATTTTGAACATAGGGCCCCAGAACTGTGAGAGAATAAATGTCTGTTTGTTTTAAGCCACTGAAGTTTGCAGTAATCTGTTACAGTAGTCCTATGAAACTAACAGAGTCACTAATCAATTATTCATTTAACAACTGAGCTTAACTGTGATCTGAGATCCTAATTATTGCCTCACCATCCACCCATTCAAGAAATGCTTACTGAGTTCTTATTATGTGTCATGTGCTGGGAATGCAGTGACAAATACTATAAAATGGATATCATTCTGTTTTGTTTCCAGTCTGTTGTGGGAGACAGATTAAAACTAAGTTGAAGGAATTAATCTGCAATACAACTTTGGGAAATATTGGTGTTGCTGCAGAAACTCTTATACATTCTGGCTCCCCCACTTCCTCCTCGGAACAGTTTTCTCAGCATTTATCTGAAAGACTGTCTGCCAGACTTGAAGTCCTAAGAAAGTCTGCCAAATAAAATATAACTCTCAACTTTTAGGTTTGTACCTTTTTTTAAACTGACAGAGCCATAGGACATAGGCATTCAGGAAAGTATCATTTGACCTTTAAGTTGACCTTACAGGTCAGGAGGGCACCTACATTTTGCTCAAAATGCAGTAAGAAAGAAGTATTAAATGGTATTCAGAAGAAGAGAGCATGGCCTGGTAGGTATTTTAAAAGAAACACCCTGGCTTCTGGTGGGCCATTAACTGTAGAGTATGTCAACTAAAAAAAAAGCACAACCTAAAAGTTGAGAGTTATATTTTATTTGGCAGACAAAACTGAGGATTGAGGCCTGGGATGCAGCTTCTCAGACTGCTCTAAGGGACTGCTCCAAAGAGGTAAGGCAGGAGTCAGACACATAGGAGTGTGTGAACGGAGACCAGGTTGTCAGAATATCAAAAGATTACTATTAATTAAAGAAAAACAGACATCTCAAGTTAAGGAATTTAGCACTTTCTATTAATGGCACCCCACTCCAGTACTCTTGCCTGGAAAATCCCATGGATGGAGGAGCCTGGAAGGCTGCAGTCCATGGGGTTGCTGAGGGTCGGACACGACTGAGCGACTTCACTTTCACTTTTCACTTTCATGCATTGGAGAAGGAAATGGCAACCCAGTCCAGTGTTCTTGCCTGGAGAATCCCAAGGACAGGGGAGCCTGGTGGGCTGCCGTCTGTGGGGTCGCAGAGTCGGACACGACTGAAGCAACTTAGCAGCAGCAGCAGCAGCAGCATTAATGGGGAAAATGCAAGAGTATGGGCTCACTGAAATCTGAGTCTCCTCAGGGTACACCATCAGGAATGGCTGCAGTGGTTGCATCCTGCTTCTATCCTGAAATTCCCTCAGGGCTCACTGCTGGGGTGGCTGTAAAGTGATGGCTACAACAGCCTTTGTTTGCGGGTGTGGCGGGCAGCATGTTTCACTGACAAGAGGAATACGTGGAAGCAGGAAGACCAAGGCTATTGAAATGGCCTATGTGAGAAATGGTTGTATTCTGACCCAAGATGATGGCAGTGGAAACAGAAGGGAGTCTCTTTTGGAGGAGGATGGGCAGAATTTGTTGATGGAGTAAAGAAAGCTGGGGAATGAGAAAGAAATTAAGAATCTCAGTTATTGAAGCTGACTGTTCTGAGAGCATGTGATTCTCTTCTAAGCATTTCTCATGGTACTTTTATTCTTCTTGTCATATATCATCTTTTTAAACAGA
>NW_020867424.1:0-21755 GCF_003369695.1 Bos indicus x Bos taurus | reverse complement strand
TAGTTTGCCTATTTTCTCTCATTTATTTGGACTTCTGTGTTTCTAGTTTGTTCCTTCATTTGTGCAGTATTTCTCTGCCTTTAAGTATTTTTTTGTTTTGTTTTGTTTTAAGTGATTGTGTTTGAGGATTCAAGAAAGTTGAATTCTTTCCTTGAAGCAGGTTGAAGTCTTTCTTCCTTTTGGTTTCTGCCTCTAAGTTTGGTCCAGTGGTTTGTGTAAACTTCTTATAGGGTGAGATTTGTGTTGAGTTTTTGTTTGTTTGTTTTCTTTTCTTCTGATGAGCAATGCTGAGTGAGGTGGTAATCCTGTCTGCTGATGATTGGGTTTGTATTTTTGTTTTGTTTGTTGCTTAGTTGAGGCATCCTGTCCAGGGTGCTATTGGTGGTTGGGTGATGCCAGGTGTTGTATTCAAGTGGTTTCCTTTGTGTGAGTTCTCACTATTTGATAAACCCCTAGGGTTAGTTCTCTGGTAGTCTAGGGTCTTGAAGTTAGTGCTCCCACTCTAAAGGCTCAGGGCTTGTTCTCTGGTCAGGAACAAAGATTCCACAAGTGGTTTGTGGCATTAAGTGAGATTACAAATATCCAAAAATGAGAACCAAAGATGAACCCCAGACAAATGGAAGTTACAAAATCAGACAAATAATAATTAAAATAATGGAATATACACGTATATATGTATACCCATCAGCAAAGTCAAAATAGTCCAACAAAAATAAAGTACAGTAGATTGACCTGGCAAACAAAGGAAATAAAAAGTTATAATTAGCAGTTAAGAACAAAACTAACTTAAGCACAAACTGGAAAACAAAACTAAAGCAAGATACCAAGGGGGGAATAAAGCAATGAAAACAAAACTAACAAATATGTTGAGAAGAAAGAAAAGAAAGAAAGAATATATATGCAAAGTTAAACAGAGGTAGATAAAGAAGACTTATATACATTAAGGATTAACTGCAAGAGGAAAAGAATAGTAGGAAAGGCAAACAAAGCAGCCCACCAGGCTCCTCCATCCATGGGATTTTCCAGGCAAGAGTACTGGAGTGGGGTGCATTGCTTCTCCGAAGAAAAGTATAATAGGTTTAAAAATTAAAGTTACAAAAAAGAGGGGGAAAAAAAAAAACCCAAATCGGAAGAATTTTAAAAGAAGGAAAACTCCACAGAACTGCAAAAGCCCAACATAGAGGCAGAGGTTTATAACACAATGGAAAGGTGTGACTGAATATATACCCATAGGCAAAATCAAAACAGTCCAACAAAAATAAAGTATGATAGACTGACCTGGCGAAGAAAAGAAACCAAATATTATATCTACCAGAACAAAACTAATTAAAGCACAAGCTGGAAATCAAAACTAAAGCAAGGTGCCATTTGGGGAATAAAGCAATGAAAATAAAACTAACAAATATGTTGAGAGGAAAGGAGAGTAAGAAAAGAAAGAAAGGATAGCTATGCAAAGTTAAATAGAGGTAGAAAAAGAAGAATTATATATGTTAAAGATTAACTGCAAGGGGAAAAGAACAGTAGGAAAAGCGAACAAAGGAATAAATGTAGAAAAAAATAATAATAGGTTTAAAAATTAAAAATTAAAATTTAAAAAAGAGAAAATAAAAAAAGAGGAAAACTCCACAGAACTGCAAATACCCAATGTAGAGGCAGAGGTTTGTGACAACAATAAAAAATGTGACAGAGGAAAAAAAAAGCTCAAAAGCTTAACTGGATTTCTTAGTGCCTATAAAGTTGACAAGTACAACAGAGGGTAGAAAAAAGGGAAATAAAGGAAAAAAATCCAGAAGAATCTACTGAACAAGTCAAAAAATAGAATAATAAGTGTTTTTCTTGAAGGCACTGCTGTCAGAGTCCTTTCCCTCACTGGGAGTCACAGTCCACCTCACCTCACCTCCCTAGGATGCCCTCCAACACTGTGCTGATCTTTGGCTTTGCTGGGGGGGCTCTCAGATTCTAATCTGGTCCTACTCCTCTGTGTTCCTGCCTCCAGTGTCTGCAGCTATCAGAAATAGTGCATTTTCTTTCGTGATAGCTCTCAATGGCCTTTTATATATTCCATAGACACAGAATCTGCTTAGTTGATCATTTGGATTTAATCTGCAGCTTGTACAGCTGGTGGGAAGGTTTTGGGTCTTCTTCCTTAGCCACACTACCCTTGGGTTTCAATAGTGGTTTTATTTCCACCTCTACATGTGAGTCGTCCACTGGGGTTTGTTCCTGAGGCTGCCCTGGAGGACTTGGGTTTACCCCTGTGAGGGCCAGGTGTGGAGGTGGTGCAGCTGCTTGGGTCGCAGGGGTTCTGGCAGCAGCAAGTACTCAGGGGAGTTGGCAGCTAGGGCAGCAGGAAATATAGTGCTCTAGAAGTGTATGGCAACCAGTATTGGCCAATATGCTCCAGTATTCTTGCCTGGAGAACCCTCCTCTCTGACAGAGAAGCCTGACAGGCCACAGTCTACAGGGTCGTAAAGACTCAGACATCACCGAAGCAACCCTGCGTGCATAGACACAAGACTATTTTTGCCTGTGGCAGCTCTGTCCCAGTGAGAGTTGAGCATGAAGGTGGAGCAGCTGCTTGGCTTGCAGGGACCCTGGAGGTGCCAAATGTACAGGGACACAGACTGCCTATGCCACAGGAGTTATGGCCCTATCAGAATCTTTTTTCAAGCTTCTTGTAGTTGGCAATCAGAAGGCCTCTTTAGCCAGTCTTTCTCCGAACCCTACTTTTTTTTAAAAAAAAAATTTTAATTGGGGGATAATTGCTTTCCAATTCTATATTGATTTTTACCATGCGTGCATGCATCCTAAGTCTCTTCAGTCGTGTCTGACTCTTTGTGACCCCATGAACTGTAAGGCACCAGGCTCTTCTGTCCATGGGATTTCCCAGGCGAGAATACTGGAGTGGGTTGCCGTGCCCTCCTCCACGGGATCTTCCCTACCCAGGGATCAAACCCAAGTTCTCTTAAGTCTCCTGCGTTGGCAGGCAGATTCTTTACCACTGTGTCACTTGGGAAGCCTCAGCCATAGTTTACATGTTTCCTTTCCCTCTTAAGCCTCCCTCCCACCACCACCCCCACCCCATCCAACCCCTCTAGGTTGTCACAGAGCACTGGGTAGGACTCCCTGTGTTATACAACAGCTTCCCAGTAGCTATCTGTTTTACATATGGTAATGTAATATGTGTGTTTCAATGCTACTCTCTCAATTCATTCACCCTCTCATTCCTCTCACTGTGTCTACAACTCTCTTCTCTTTGTTTCTGTCTCTATTCCTACCCTGCAAATAGGTTCATCATACCATTTTTCTAGATTTCATATATATGTGTTAATATACAATATTTGTTTTCCTCTTTCCGATTTAACTTCACTGTGTATAACAAGCTCTAGTTTAATCCACTTCACTAGAATTGACTCAAATGTATTCTTTTTTATGGCCGAGTAGTTTTCTATTGTATGTATGTATTCTGCAACTTTTTTATCCATTCATATGTTAATGGACATCTATATTCTTTCCATGTCCTGGCTATTGTAAATAGTGATGCAATGAACCCTGGTGTACATTTGTCTTTTTGAATTATCGTTTTCTCAGGATATATGCCCAGCAGCTGTGATTGCTGGGTCATATGGTAGTTTTGGGACTTCCCTGGTGGCTCAGACGGTAAAGTGTCTGGCTACAATGCAGGAGATCCGGGTTTGATCCCTGGGTCGGGAAGATCTTCTGGAGAAGGAAATGGCAACCACTCCAGTACTCTTGCCTGGAAAATCCCATGGATGGAGGAGCATGGTAAGCTACAGTCCATGGAGTCGCAAAGAGTCAGACATGACTGAGCGACTTCACTTTCTTCTTTTCTATGGTAGTTTATTCCTAGTTTTTTAAGGACTCTCCATATTGTTCTCCACAGTGGCTGTATCAATTTACATTCCCACCAACAGTGCAAGAAGGTTCCTTTTTCTCCACATTCTCTCCAGCATTTATTGTTTGTATATTTTTGATGATGGCCATTCTGACCGGTGTGAGGTGATAACCTCATTGTAGTTTTGATTTGCATTTCTCTAATAATAAGTGATGTTGAGCATTTTTTTTCATGCATTTATTGGCCATCGGTTTGTCTTCTTTGGAAAAGTGTCTGTTTAGGTTTTTTGTCCACTTTTTGATTGGGTTATTTTTTATTCTGATACTGAGCTGCATGTGCTGCTTGTATATTTTGGAGATTAATCCTTTGTCAGTTGCTTTATTTGCAATTATTTTCTCCTGTTTTGAGGATTGCCTTTTCATCTTGTTTATAGTTTCCTTTGCTGTGCAAAAGCTTTTAAGTTTAATTAGGCCCCATTTGTTTATTTTTGTTTTTATTTCCATTACTCTAGGAGGCGGGTCAAAGAGGATCTTGCTGAAATTTATGTCAAAGAGTGTTCTGTGTTTTCCTCTAAGAGTTTTATAGTTTCTGGCCTTGCATTAGGTCTTTAAATCCCTTTTGAAGTTTTTCATATGTATGGTATTAGGAAGTGTTTTATTTTCATTCTTTTATACATAGCTGTTCTGTTTTCCTAGCACCACTTATTGAAGAGGTTATCTTTCCTCCATTGTATATTCTTGCCTCCTTTGTCAAAGATAAGGTACCCATAGGTACATGGGTTAATCTCTGGGCTTTCTATCTTGTTTTGTTGATCTATATTTCTGTTTTGTTCCAGTACCATACTGTTTTGATTAGTCTTACAATTTTATGAGATTACAGATGTTTTCAGAACATGATATAATGAGACTTGTGATCATGACATTTCTAACTCTGAAATTCTATGATTCTACATATGACTTTCTTTTGTTCTGCTTATATTAGAACTCTCGCCTCAAAATACATAAGCTTGTTTTGTTCATAAACTCAAATATGTCAGTGTCTTATTTTCTCCATAACCAGGGTTTACTCACTATTTTTCTCATAGGGCCTCCTTGTTCTCAGGCTACAGATGATAGGAGTGATTATGGGGTGACTACCTCATGAAAGAGGAGAGTGAAAAAGTTGGCTTAAAGCTCAACATTCAGAAAACGAAGATCATGGCATCTGGTCCCACCACTTCATGGGAAACAGATGCAGAAACAGTGGAAACAGTGTCAGACTTTATTTTTCTGGGCTCCAAAATCACTGCAGATGATGACTGCAGCCATGAAATTAAAAGACGCTTACTCCTTGGAAGGAAAGTTATGACCAACCTAGATACCATGTTCAAAAGCAGAGACATTACTTTGCCAACAAAGATTCGTCTAGTCAAGGCTATGGTTTTTCCTGTGGTCATGTATGGATGTGAGAGTTGGACTGTGAAGAAGGCTGAGTGCCGAAGAACTGATGCTTTTGAACTGTGGTGTTGGAGAAGACTCTTGAGAGTCCCTTGGACTGCAAGAAGATCCAACCAGTCCATTCTGAAGGAGGTCAGCCCTGGGATTTCTTTGGAAGGAATGATGCTAAAGCTGAAACTCCAGTACTTTGGCCACCTCAGGCGAAGAGTTGACTCATTGGAAAAGACTCTGATGCTGGGAGGGATTGGGGGCAGGAGGAGAAGGGGACGACAGAGGATGAGATGACTGGATGGCATCACTGACTCGATGGACGTGAGTCTCAGTGAACTCCGGAGTTGGTGATGGACAGGGAGGCCTGGCGTGCTGCAGTTCATGGGTTGCAAAGAGGCGGACATGACTGAGCGACTGATCTGATCTGACCTCATGGAACAGGGTAATCAGTTTGTTCAAAATCATTCTTTGGACTTTAGCTTCATGTCCACGAAGAGGATTGTTTCATAAAACACAATCACCACTTCTCAGTACAGCATATATGATGAAAATATAGGCAAAAAATGAGCTGTAATGGAGTAAATGAAAATATTACATTGCCCATATTATTATACTCATTAAAAATATTTATGCAGACAGCTTTATTAAAGGCACTATTTCACAAAAAATTATTAATTATATTTTTTCCACAAAAGAACACTCATAATGTGAGTACATTTTGTGCCAATCCATTGAGAAAGTTTAATCCCCAGATAGCTACCATCTAAACACTAAGTGTCTTATTTACAATGATGAATTAGCTCAGAAATTTGTTTATGGCCATGTAGAAATCTCATGCCATCACTGCTAGGAACACACACTCTGTGGACTGCATTACATATAGAGATAGGCATTTTTAAAGTTATGAATGAGATAGGTTTTTTTAATAATAGGAAGGAGGGCAAGAGAGGATGTGTGCCAGATATCCAGGAAGGACAGGTTACCAAAAAGAAGTCCATGGTATTCATGGCATGTGGAGGAAGGATTCTTAGAGGGTGAAGATAGCTAAGGTACTGTTTTCAGAGTTTATCAGGCACATCACTAAAGACATGACAAAAATGAATTTTTGTCAGTTCCTTGGTACTCAGAAAGGTCTTTCAGAATGAATTCAATTTCAGTTGTCCATTTTCTTTTTCTTTCTTGAAATGATCCAGAAAAAGAAACTGCACATAAGTTAAACGAGTTGTCCTATGTTACATAAAGTAAGAGGTAAAAACTATGTGAGCACTATCTGGAGTATTGGTAATATCAGTGAGATCAGCTCATGGGATTTCTCTTCTAGAGCATAAACAGCTGAGCAACATAGGTAACTTACTAAAAATACAGGCTGCTATATTCCATTTCCTGGGACTGTGATACACAAAATCTGAAGCAGGGAAGAATGATTTGTATTTTTAAAAATATCTGTTATAAGATATGTTAAAAAATAGAAATTAAAATTTATCTGTCAAAAAATATAAAAGAATAATTTCATTTGCTTGAAACATTGTCCTGATGTTACTTATTCGGGTGCTTCACTTAAGTAATGTTGGACATAGGATTTTGAGGACCCCCTTGTGACTTGGGGTGAAGAAAGGAAGAAATGGTTGAAGAGCTCTGTTCTTGGAGAGAAGCTTAATCATATGGTGACAGACCAGGACCTAATATGACATTCAGAAACCAATTCCTTGTAGTCAGGTCAATAAACTTTAGAAACAATGATGTTGGATACCCAATTTTAACTACTTCCCTGTTCAATTGCTGTTTCCCCCCATTATCTTCAGACTTTTAGTAAAAATTTGTTTTACCTATGTTAGTGGTTTGTGGTAAACAAACTGTTTTCACTATTTGGGTGATGCAGTTCAAGGAAAGGTGAGTTCTGCCTGCAAAAGTTAAAAAAAAAAACAAAAACATCTCAGGGCACTTGGAATATATATGTATTCACCATTACCTCCTAATTATGTAAATTAGATAGATAGTGACTATATGTCAGTTAGTTTGGGTGTATCTCTTTGGGTAAATTCTTTGAAGATGCTTATATAATGCAATGGGATTGAGTTAGAAGTTAGGTTGTGGAGTTACAACAGAAAACTGAATAGCACGATGGCTTATAGGTTTCAATTACATGATTTCAAACTTTTGAATTTGTTGTGAATTTCAAAATGCCACTCATTCACATAGCACATGTAAATTCTGAGTTTCAGAGCCAGATGAAATAATTATTTTGTACAATAAAACCCTTTTCTCTTTACTCACTAATTGATTAACAAATTAGAATTAAATGATATATATAAAATTCTTACGACAATGCCTAGAAATTTGTCTTTTTATTATTATTTTTAATAACCAAGAGTTAATGTACCTAAACGAGATGTTTCTGCAATATTGTGAATAAGACAGTAGGATGAACAAAGGTGTGGATAAAACATTAAAATATGTTTGGATTAAGGATTCCAGCCGTATATCATAAGATTGAGAATGAGATAAGATGAATTCTCAGTACTTCTGATTGGTTATTTGAAATACAGTAATGAATATAATTAAGTCTTTAGGGCATTATTCTTGAAGTTTTCAAGAATTTTAAACATTTTCCCCCTGAGCAATTTAAACTTATGGTTTAGAAAATTTCATGAATTCCTGGAAGCAAGAAATATTTAAATTGCCTTCCTGAGTCTGGAGAAGATTCTTTAGAGAAATTCCTGGGTCTTCACAATGGGGCAGTGTTTCTACTTGGGTTTGAAGGGCAGATAAAATCTTCCATATTCTCAAATATTAACTTCCCTCTTACTTTTGTACTAGAAGAATCAAAATATACTCCCTTTGTAAACAATCTTATTTGGCTCCAATGTATAGGAGCTTTTAAAACAATTTGGAATAATGCCTTTGCTATTAATGTTTTCCAGAGAAGTCCTGTGATATTATGGCTCCTCAGTGGTAATACCTTCAGAAATTTATCAACCTTGTGTAAAATTTTGTGCAATAAGCTGCAAATAGAAGACCAGTGCAGAGCAATCTGCTATGTGTTGCAACCTAGGAGGCAAGTTGACCTTCCATTTAAGGTAATAACTGAGAAATACTAAAAACATATTTCCAAGGGGATATTGAACTGAGTCAAAGTAAGCCATGTGTTTTGGAGATAGAATATATTTTTATCATGAATTGTCTATAAAAAATAGGAATTTAAAAATTCTAAGATGATATTTTCATCAATATACTGAAGAGAAAAATGAAAAATAGAACCAAAACAGTAATTTGAAATCTGAAGTGATTTGAATATCCTAAAAAGCTGTATATTTAGGTCAAGAATCCATCATTTAATCAGAATATAGTTTCCTGGTCTTTAGTTTGGTGTAAGTGAGTACATGTCTACTGGTGTCATTTCTTACTGGTCCTGTGAGGTTGCTTTGAATAGGCAGCAGATTTGCAGTCTTATCTAGATCATAATTTAGGCTAGTGTCACTAGAGTTCTGATTCTATAACAGTTTACCTCATGAGAACAATTCAGTTTTCTTTGGTTTGGTTTGCAAACATTTTTTACAGTGCTGATCATGAACAGACATTCCCTACCCTGCAGTCTCTCTATTTTGAAAATTTTGTCACTTGTTCTTGAATACATTTTCTGATTTGTGTGAGGATGAAATGGAACAATGAGTCCTTGGCTAACAAAATAATTTTGACTTTCATAGTTATTATATGTGCATGAGTATTTTTGGAATTGTTTTGAGAAATTTTAATTTTTTGTTGTTGTTGTTGCTGGTGATGTGTTCCTGTGAAAACTTTAGACCCAGAGATCAAACCCATGAGACCATAATATTTGTGACACACTCTCATTTAACATTTAACAGAATGAATTGAAATAGCCTTTAAAAAAATCAACCTGTAAGTTCCGTGTTTTCAATGGTGCTGGCTTTTGCTACAGTGGTACACACTCTTCACCACCAAGTGAAGAAAGTTTGCTCTAACATGCATCAATATTATACCATGTATGATGAAAGTTATACATGATTAGTTGGGTAAGAAGAGAACATATGCCTGAACAGGTCTGATTGATAAAAATTTAGTGATACCTTTGTAGGTATGTGAAACTGGGGACAGAAACATGAAAGAATTTGAAAAAATAAACAATTGAAGATGAAGGAAACCAAAATAGTGTTTACCATATGCCAGATGCATTATGCGTTTAAACTCTCTCTCTAAAGAACACCACAATGACACTGTTAAAATCTCCATGGTAACATTCAACAGGGCAATATAATACTCAAAATTGAATATTCCAAATATATTTACAATTCATATTATTCTTTATCTGTGTTGCTGCTGCTGGTGCTGCTAAGTTGTTTCAGTTGTGTCCGACTCTGTGCGACCCCATAGACGGCAGCCACCTGGAAATAGTTGCTCTGAAAATTGTTCAGTCGCAAATCATCTTAACTTTGCATGATAAAATTTAGGGGATTGAAGAAATCAATAAATTATGTGTTAAAGAAAAAAAAAATCCCCATGTGTAGGTGAGAATATTGAGATAAAAGTTATTTGTTCAGAGTCACATATCTAGTAACTGGTCCTGTTAGCAGAAAGGATATGGATGAAGGATCCTAGTCCTGTGGTCACTGCTGGCCAGAGACAGGCTTAATCCATAGGGAAATCATGTATAGTGTGTGTTCATATGTTCTTCACAAAGATAGAGGCCTGTTATCCACCCAGTCCACATATAAGATCTTTTTCTTTTGAGCACTGTGCCAGATTAATAAGAAAGTCTGTGCTGAAGATCAACTTTAACTCTAAATATTGAAGCACACATCAGCCAGAAGGGAAGATGCTTATTCCATGTGCTGAGGTAAATGGGAGAAGGATGTTAGCCATCTCTTTCTGTAATCTCAGATTTACAAAATTTATTAATGGGTCTCAACTAGGCCAGTAAACCAGAATAAAGATATTTATTTTAAAAAAGAAGTAATTAGTTGGTAAGGAAAACGAGTTGAAGACACGAGTCCTGAATACAGGATAAAACTTTTGGCTATATATTCCAAACATTTACCTCAGACAAATCCTAACCAAACATCTCTCAATTTTAAAAAGGCAAGTTGGATTAGAAGTTCTCTAAGTCTATTCTGGCTTTGACATTTAGAAAGAAAGAGAGGAGTTAGTTGGGAAATATTTAATTGTCTTAGCATTGGAATCAGAAATCATTTTAGAGAAAGATAAAATGTAAAATGTCTTGGAGTACTGAAGACTCTGACAAAGATCTAAGATAAGGATGAAGAAATGAGTGGGACTCAATCTGGATGAGAAAAGGGAAAGACTTCATTGGTTTGCTTCTGAAAGTGGACAAAAGAGTGGTGAAGTGAGACAGAAAGGAGAGATTGGGCATGAAGGGCCAGAGCCAGAGCACTGAAAAGAAAAGAAAACTGAGTGCTGGGTGGGGAAAGCCCAACAGAGAAACCCTCAGTGGAAGTGATGTTATATACTGACCAAAGTGGATATTAGAGACCAGGCATGCCTAACTTTTGCCTTTCTGGAAATAATAAGTAAAGTGTTTTATTTTCACACATGGATTAGTGCCGGGGTCCAGCCTCGGCTGATCCAGGGAGTTTGAAGCGGGGACGGCGTCGGCGAGGATCAGGATACGATAGCTTCAATTAGATATTAATTAGAGATATAAAGAGTAATAGAATAAGGATAGCTCAGTAGGAAAATTCAGTGGAGAAAAGAGGCTGAGTAGCTTGGTTTACGTGGGGGACCAATAAAACTTCAAGACAAGAAGCTTGCACCACTTACGTAGGCCGCAGGCGTCCTTCCGTTCTCCCGAAGGAGAGGAGACACTGAGGCCTCCCCGGTCGGATCTTAGAAGCCCAGGCAAAATTAGTAAGCTTGGTGGGTTCCGCGCTCCAGATGGAGACTCAGCCAGAGTGAGAGAGAGACATGGGGAGACCAGTGTTTTGAGAAACTGATCCCAATTCTTTATTTTCCATGGTCTACTTTTATACACTGAGATGTTATGCAAAAGTCACGCGGGTCAGCAGTCCTGACTTTTATCAAAGTCAGGTGCTTCATACAAATGTATACAGAGGTCTTAGGGGTGTTACATCATCTTCTGGCCAGGGGGGCCTGCTGACAATTTATGACCCTCTCCTTGTGACAACAGTCAACCAGGACACTTATTTCTCCAGGGGTGATTATTATTAAAACAGACACCACCCAAATAAAGTTACATTCCTATAGGGTGAGGGTGTAGTGGGTTTTAGTTAAGGAAAGAATTTACTTAGCCTAAGGTATAACGTGATTAATATCAAAGGTTAATGCTTATTTCTTCTATATATTCATTAATGTGTGTAAGGGCAGGGGATGTGGAGACTTAGCAACAAACATTGGCTCAACAAATGAAAAACCCTTCACCAATACAATTTCTAATCAGCCCATTATACTTATACTAATAGTTTTCTAACTTTTCTAAGGAACCTGTTTTTAGAAGGTTTAAAGCATCTCGTGCCTCTCATGGTTGGGAGGCTGTGAGCAATCACATGTGGCCGGACAAGCCTGTCAGGCAGGCTAGAGAACCTTCAGAGGAGTTTGTAGGTTAAAACACTCTTATCACGCCCAGGAATTATTATTAACTGGAGCTCTAGGTTAACTCCTTCTCCGAAAGAGGTGGTGGGGGACAGCCCCCCGTAAAGTCAGAGATGTAGGTGAGAGCACAAAGTAGTAAAGTAGGCAGGCTCTGGTTATGGGGGTAGATGCTCGAGGAGTTCCAGGGGGACTCCTGAGGCTCAATCCCGCCTTTGCGTATGTCGAGCCTCCTTCCTCATGACCTTTGTCATGGGCGGAGTACCTCACTCTGGCCCCCAACAGATTAGGGGTTGAAATTTTAACAGGTTGTGAAAAATGTGATAAATTTTAAAAGTTTGACTCACTATGGGCCGGCACAGGAGCAGCATTCAGGCAATTGCTGTTCTGGAAAACAGGGTGTCCTTGAAATCATAAACATATTACTGTGATTCTCTGAAATATTAGAAAGACCATGAAATTGGGATTATGGAGTAAGAATTTCAAGCAAGTTAATCTAGATCTTTCATATCTGTACTAGATAGGAATTAACTTCTTTGTGTAGATTAGGAAAGCAAGTTTCAAAAAGTTCAAGTGATGATTTGCCTAATTTTATGTACTGGTAAGAATCATGGTTTGATTTAGAGCCCAAATTTCACTCTCTGAGGATAGCATTCTAATTTTCTACAGAGGATGACTGGAACCTCTTCTTTTAGTAAGTGTGGTCTTCATCCTCTTTCCTTTCAGATTATACATCAAATAAGGTTTAAAAACTAATTCAACTACATTCTTTAATGTCACATGTAAGAAAGCAGATGTAAACTAATTGAGAAATCTTCAGGTTTTTATTTTGGCTTAGAGATATATGGTAAAATTGTATGCATTTTACATGTATCAGAAATTAACATATTTAAGGAAGCAATGTGTTATTAAAAATCTTTAGTGCAAGTTATCATTTTGCTGGACTGTGGGGAAAAAGCTCTTGAAGCTCACAGTGTAAGGTGGGAAGGATAGAGACATGCACATCTGAGTATAATTCATTGTGATATACTTCAATAACATAGGTACAAAGAATGAAACTGATGACTGAGCAATGTTATTAAGAGAAATATTATGAAAGACAAGATTGCAGATGGGAAACAAAGATGCTCCAAGGAGGTAAAATATATATTAAAGACATAGAAATGTTAAATTCATGATGAGTATAGGAATGACAAGTCTGTTGCTATTTCAGAGCAGAAAGTGTGCATGGAAATAGAGTATTGGGAGATGAGGATAGAGACATAGATAAAAAAGAACACAAGGCCTATGTATGTGAAGGCTCATCTGAGCCTGCTCTTTAGAAAGTGATTTTTAAACATATATCTCAATATGTGGTTGCTTGTAAGATATGGTGTAAGAAATTTTATTTGAATAATAAAATGCTAAAACTTGGAAAGTGATTTTGTTTCTAAGAAAGGAAGGGGTTCAATATTATTTTCATATTCAAATTGCCTTCTTGAGAGAAATTGGGTGACATTATAGTTGGACATGACTGAAGCAACTTAGCACGCACACACTCATAGTCATTGGACTCCAGCCAATCTTCTCAGTCTTATCTCCTAATGTTCCTTGTGTCAGTGTGTCTGTCTATTCATAAGATAACTTTCAGCTTTATGAAGGGCAAGCGAACTCTCTCTCATTATAACTTTGTAAAAAATTGCTCCTCACTTGGAACATCTCCCGTGGTCCTTGACCTGATTAAATTCAGTGCTACTTTTGATTGATCATCTGCTCCCATCAAAGAGATAGGGTTCTTATTCTATTTGCCTATTGCCCTGGGGCATGCATATTATGGTATTGACTGTGCCCTATATTTGATTATGAACTGCCTGAAAGAAGGACTTGTGTTAACTCAGCTCTAGATTCTCAGTGTATTTAGTAAATGTGGCATGAATGAGTGAATAATTAATGTGATATTGCTAGTAGTATTGGAGGGCAATGCTCTTTTTAAAGTTCTCCTAACAAAAACCCCTTGAAAGTTGCTAGAATGTAAAATTTAAATATAGGCCACATATACTTTTATTCACTACTACTGATGGACTAGGAGGGTTAAAATGGGCAAGACAAACTCAACAGTCATTTCTAATTTTTTTCTTTCTGGGATTTACTCACTATCCCAAAGTTGAAATCACCATATTTGTGCTGTGCTTGCTGATATACTTGATCACCTTACTGGGTAATAGTATTCTGATTTCTTTTAGTGTCCTGGATTCTCACCAACACACATACATGTACTTCTTCAGCAACCTGTCATGTCTGGACATCTGGTATACTTCTGTCCTGACTCGAATCCTGGCAAACTTTGTTTCAGGGAAAAACACCATCTCATTCTCAGGGAGTGCTGCCCAGATGTACTTTTCTTTGGCCATGGGCTCCACTGAGTGTGTGCTATTGTCCGTGCTGGCATATGACTGATGTGGGGCCATCCGCAATCCTCCGAGATACCTCATCATCATGAACAAGAAGGTTTATGTACCGATTGAAGCTGGCTACTGGGTGACAGGCTCCTTCACTGCCCTGGTGGAAATGGTTTCTGTGTTGCAGCTGTCTTTGAGTGGAAGTAGATGTCATTTCATTTGTGAGATTCTGGCTGTCCTAAAATTGGCATGTGTAGACACTTCCAAGTTTCAGTTAATCATGTTGGTGATCAGTGTACTTCTTTCTTGTGCTGATTATGCTCATTTTTATTTTTTGCGTGTCCATTCTCTCCAGCATCCTAAGAATCAGCTCAGTGAATGGTCGAAGCAAAGCCTTTTCAACATGTGCAGCCCACCTGAGTATAGTGGATTTGTTCTATGGGACAGCTCTCTCCATGTATCTGAAGCCCTCAGCTGTAGATTCACAGGAAAAAGATAAATTTATGGCTCTAGTCTATGTGGTTTTAACCCTCAAATTGAATCCAATCATCTACAGTCTAAGCAACAAAGAGATGAAAACAACTGTGAAAAAGATGCTGATTAAAAACCCCTTTTGTACTTTCTTAGTCCCCAGTGGCAAATAACATTGATAAGCACATGTGAAAACACATAAATTTAAGGCATGTTTAGTGGTCAAGGTATATCAGAACATTGGAATTGGGGAATACACTCATTTCAAATGTGACATGTGGTTTTCTAAATCTGTTTCTTGATCTATAATTGAAGTTGTTAGATAATATAAAAATATATAAGTATATCTCAAACTCTTACACAGATCTTAATTATGAGAAATTTTATTTCAGGGAGTTAGAATATAAAATTAACTAATGTCACTGTAGCCAATTATTAAGCATTCAGTATTATAAATATGTACTATATAAGCATAGTAACTAGTAGATTTTTGAGCTAATTTATGATTAACATTTTTCTGAATAGTGACATTTGATGATAGCAATCATATATTCTATAAATATGTGGTTGTGTTTTACATATTTGGGTATGCTTTTGTATCTAGATAGATGTGTGGGAATGTCCGTGTACAAATATAAAAGGTCTTCATAAAAATAATCCTAAATAAAACTGGGGTGGAGATGTGTCATTAGGAACAAAAAATCAGAGTTTAATGATATGTTGTTTGTCATAGAGTGCTGACTTTATATTATTAACTCAAAGAAACTACAGAGTACCTCAGTGAAACTATTAGCTCATTTCTGTTGTGCTTTTTTCAGATGCCTGGTTGTTTAAATCCAAGAATATAAATGAACTATTAACATTTAGAGAAGAAAGGCAAGACATGAACCCTATATTACAGAATTTACAATACCCCAGACTCATTAAGTTGACATAAAATATTGAAATGTATGAAGATATCTTATTCTATAAACCACAATATATGAGTAATTACAAAGTGTACAGTCAGCAGCTTTTGTAACATTTATATTCTGCCTGTGGACCAGTTGGTTAAATGTGAGGTTGATATGCACATCTAATTTACCCTTTATCATGGAGATGTCACAGAGCTAATGGAATTATAGTGATGGCTTTAACTCAAGCTGAAAATTACCACTTGCAGAAAGATAGAGAAGCTTTAGAGGGTAAATCTTAGAGCAAGTGAGAAAATCATACTAAAGGTTGAACTAGTCTGTCCAAAGAGTAACAACCTCATCAAAACAGGTAGATAGATTGTGGTTATTGTATTAATGCCTTGGGACAATGTTCTATGGCCATTGGAAGAGTAGAAGAATGAAGTGGAGATAATTGTAGAGAAGAATGACTAGCACTCTATGTGCCAAGGTGGAAGGAGAGTATACATAAATAACAACTAACACAGTGTTTGGATTTAAAGCAACTATTAATTTCAGCCAATTGTGCTCACTCATTCTACCTTCATTCAGAGATTTAATCTACACTTCTGTGGAAATGACTATTATGCTTCTGGTTTACAAAATCAATACTTGTCAGCTTAATTATTGCTACCACAGGAATAGCAGTGTGGTATTATGGAAAATCATGGGCTTTAGAACCAAAGAACTCAGGATTGCATTTGTACTGCTCCATGTCTTAGCTGTGTGACCTTGGAAAAACCTAACTAGACATATCTATGGTTTGCTTATTTAGTTTGGAATATGGACAGAGTACTGCTTACTGACTACTGACATGACAATCATGAGATATAATTATGAGGCTGACATGACAGTCAAATGAGAAAATATTGAATAAATCTGAAAGCAGCAGTCAATTGATAATGATTTTTTATTGGTCCCTGGTGGCTCAGATGGTAAAGCGTCTGCCTACAATGCAGGAGACCCGGGTTCAATCCCTGGGTTGGGAAGATCTCCTGGAGAAGGAAATGGCAACCCACTCCAGTATTCTTGCCTGGAAAATCCCATGGACAAAGGAGTCTGGTAAGCTACAGTCCATGCTGTTGCAAAGAGTCAGACATGACTGAGCAACTTCACTTTCTTTCTTTCACTTTATTGTCAAAGGATGCTCTTTCATGTGTGCTATTTGAAGGAGAAAAAATGATGCTATTGCCTATGAGGATTCTGATAAATGTATCTATCAGATACATTTGACATTATCTATCAGATACATTGAGACATTAGAGAGGTGTTTTTGGGTGGTGACATCTAGTAATTATTTAGTGCCATTTTTTCCCCAAGCCAATCTTGATATTTTGATTCCTGAATAACACACTTTAAACAATAGGACGTGAACTGAGAACTTCCAGGTGTTCGAACTGGATTTGGAAAAGACAGAGGAACCAGAGATCAAATTGCCAACATCTGTTGAATCATAGAAAAAGCAAGAGAGTTCCAGAAAAATATCTACTTCTGCTTTATTGACTACACCAAAGCCTTTGACTCTGTAGGTCATAACAAACTGTGGAAAATTCTTAAAGAGATGGGAATATCAGACCACCTCACCTGCCTCCTGAGAAATCTGTATGCAGGTCAAGAAGCAACAGTTCGAACCGGACATGGAACAGCAGACTGGTTCCAAATAGGAAAAGGAGTACGTCAAGGCTGCATATTGTCACCCTGCTTATTTAACTTACATGCAGAGTACATCATGTGAAATGCTGGGCTGGATGAAGCACAAGCTGGAATCAAGATTGCTGGGAGAAATATCAATAACCTCAGAGATGCAGATGACACCACCCTTATGGCAGAAAGCAAAGAGGAACTAAAGAGCCTCTTGATGAAAGTGAAAGAGGAGAGTTGAAAAGCTGACTTAAAATTCAACCTTCAAAAAACGACAATCATGGCATCTGGTCCCATCACTTCATGGAAAATAGAGGGGGGAAACAATGGAAACAGTGAGAGACTTTATTTTTTGGTTCAGATATGGAATTAAAAGACAATTGCTCCTTGGAAGAAAAGCTATGACAAACCTAGACAGCATGTTAAAAAGCAGAGACATTACTCTGCCGACAAAGGTCCGTCTAGCCAAAGCTATGGTTTTTCCAGTAGTCACGTATGGATGAATTAGACTATGAAGAAAGCTGAGCACAGACAAATTGATGCTTTTGAACTGTGGTGTTGGAGAAGACTCTTGAGAGTCCCTTGGACTGCAAGGAGATCAAATCAGTCAATCCCAAAGGAAATCAGTCCTGAATATTCATTGAAGGACTGATGCTGAAGCTGAAGCTCTGATACTTTGGCCGCCTGATGTGAAAACTGACTCCTTGGAAAACACCCTGATGCTGGGAAGATTGTAGGCAGGAAGAGAAGGGAATGGCAGACGATGAGATGGTTGGATGGCATCACCAACTCGATGGACATAAGTTTGAGCAAACTCTGGGAGTTGGTGACGGACAGGGAAGCCTCGCATGCTGCATTCCATGGGGTTGCAAAGAGTTGGACATGACTGAGTGACTGAACTAAACTGAAAATAACACACTAACACTCTACTTCTTACAAGATGAAAATGATCACAAGTTCAATTTTACTTTCAGTATTTGTCCACATGCTTAATGGACAAAACTACAAACAAAATGTATGTGATAACATTTCTAAGAATAGGAAGAAGTTATAGGTTCTGAGAACCACTGTCCTTAATTACTCCCATCTCTCAGAATACATGTATATGCAGATCCTTCTAATACATGGTTGAATTATGCTAGTGTATCTTTATTTCCTTATTTTTATTTTTCCTTCTGTTTTATTAAAAAGTATAGTTGATTTATAGTATTCTATTAGTTTCAGGAATACAAGATAGTGATTCAGTATTTTAATAGAATATATTCAATTTATTTATACAAAACAATGGATATATTTCCCTCTTCTGCATAATACATCTTGTTGCTCACTTATTTTATAAATAGTAGTTTGTGTCTCTTAGTCCTATAGCCCATCTTATTCCTCCCATATATGTTTGGTGATCAGACACTGGTGACCTCTAGTTTGTTCTCTGTATCTGTATCTTACTGTTTTGTAGCATACACTCATTTATTTTATTTTTTAGATTCTTCATAATAGTGACAACAGAGTATTTTTTGTTTTCTGACTCATTTCATTAAGCTCTAGGTCCATCCATATTGCTACAAATGGCAAAATTTTATTCTTTTTGTGACTAATAGTTTCTTCTCTCTCTCTCTCTCTCTATATATATATATATATATGCACACCACAACTCTCTATCCATTTATCTGTTGATGGACACTTAGGTTTCTTCCATATCTTGGCTATTATAAATAGTACTTTTCCACTGAGTAAATTCTGGAAGGAGTTTCAGAGTAAATAACACTCAAATTGTATTTAATTAGATGACTCTGATGCCACCATGGGGAATATATCATGATAGGAATGAAGTGACATATATTATTGTCATTAAATGTGAAAGAACATGATATATTGGATAACTACACAGTGAATACAGCATAGTGTGTGCAGAGGGGGTGGGATAAACACAGCAATGGAAAAAAGGAGGAAAAATTTGTACTAGAAAAATTAGGTTGGGGGCCAGATCCAGTCCCTGAGTAAACAAAAATGAGTAATAAACAGAAAAAAACATGAACTCATATAGTTCTCTTAAAAAGGGGCGTGAAATATGTTTTACTTGTTAAGTATTTTTGGAAAACACAATTTCACTTTTTTTTTGTTTCTAAAAGTTTACTCCCACTTCTAACAGTAGTTGTCCTTATTTTCATAAAAGATAAAATCGGATATTACCTTGAAATTTCCTTCCAATTTTTAGATTCTGTGATTTTACATATATCCTTTAGTTTCTTTGTTCTGCTTGTATGAAAACCTTGCCTCAAATATATGAGCTTATTTTGTGCATAAGCCAAAGTTGCAAGTTCCTCATCCTTTCCTTCAGAAGCAGTCTAGTTGTCTATTTTCTCATGGCACTATGCACGTCTGTATTTTTCAGGCTATAGATGATAGGACTGAGCATGGATGTGGACTTACTGCATAGAACATGGCAATCAGTTTGTCCGAAGAAGTGTCTTTGGATTTGGTTTATATACATTAAGAGGATTGACACATAAAATATAGTCACCACTGTAATGTGGGCTGAGCAGGTGGAAAAGCCTTTTTCTTCCTCCAGATGAATTGGTTCTTAATACAATAGAAAGGATGAAAATGTAGGAGATGAAAATCAATAGTAATGAAACAAACAAAAACAGTACACTGCCAAACATCAGAGTAATCTCATCAAGGAAATATCTGTGCAAGCCAGCTTGAGAAAGGCCAATATTTCATAAACAAAATGATTGATGACGTTTTTCCCCACAGAAGGGCAAGTGTACTGCAAGAATTGTTTGTGTCAATGAGTTGAGAAAGCCCCATCTTCATGAGAGAGCTGCCATTTGAATACAAAGTGCCTGCTCATGATGATAGGGTATTTCAAAGGCATGCAGATGGCTAGTAACAGTCACGTGCCATCACTGCTAGGATCACACACTCTGTGGATGCCATGGTGAAGGAGACAGACATCAGAACAATACATCCAGTGAAGGAGATTTTTTTTTTCCTCTGATAGAAAGTGTGTCATTGTTGAGGGGATAAAGGAGGATGTGCACAAAATATCAAGAAAGGAAAGGTTACTGAGAAAGAAGTACATAGGGATGTAAAACTGGGAATCCAGGAGAGTGAGGATGATCAAAGTGCTGTTCACTAAGAAGATCACCAGGTACATCACCAAGAGTATCACAAAAAGGAATTTTTCAGCTCTTGGGTACTCAGAAAGTCCCTGAAGAAATGAACTCAATGCCTGTTGAATTGGTTCTTTCCATTTTACTTTTGCATACCTGGAGTATTACAGAAGAGATGTAATTGTTAAGGAGTCTATACAGTATTATCATATGAAGTAAGAGATCATTGGAGGAAGGAAAGTAGCTGGTTGGTTTTAGTTGTGAAATTAGCTTTTTATATTCCTCTTCCTGCTTATAAGTTATGGAGTAGAAGACACACAATAGTTACATTGGTAGTTTATTAAAAATACAAACTCCTGTGTTTTATTTCCTGAGATTGTGATAGAGAGGTTCTGAGACAGGGAAGAACTATTTGCATTTTTAAAAGTTTGTTATTTCAGACTTAGTTGAACCACAGACATACTATGTTAATTGTTATTTTGGAAATACCATGCTTAATATCTTAAGAATATTGATTTATTTGGTTTTGTATCATGTCAGTCATTAACAGTAACATTGGTTTAGGGTTGTGTAATTTATTAATATGCTCACATGTATTATTATATTAATCATCACTATAATTCGCTGAGGAATAATATTTCATAGAATATATTTTAAAAATATTTTAACACATTTATACACAATAAGTAATAAATTGCTATTCATATCTACCTTTCTGATTTACATCCCTCCTTTTTTACCTGCCTGGTTATTGCCCTCCCAAAATTATGCCAGTTGTCTGAGGAGTGGAAATAAGGCCTCTTTTAAAATAGTGCTCGCCATGATTCTATTGTGCAACTGAGGAAGAAAACCACCCATCTAGTGAGTGTTTAAAACTTTAATATACAGATGAGTCACATGGGAAATCTTTGTAAAAGATTCTCAATCAGTGGATCTCAAGTGATATCTGAGATCTGAATTTATGAACATGTTTCCAGATGGTGTTGATGCTGATTGTCTAGAAGCACATGAATAGCAAGGCCTTTTAGACCATCTCTCATTGATAACTTGGAGCATACCATCGGTGTTTCAATTCTATGGTGACTGTAATTGAAGAGCAAACAATGCAAAACTAAATATATTGGTGAGACTTCTGAGTAAGTGTATTGCGGTAAGTTTGGGTTTCTTTAGATTAAAAAAAATACAAAGAACAAAATCACACACAAAAGAATTGCCTTTTAGTTCTGTCCATATGAAAGTTTTTCCTCTTCCATTTGTTGAATTTTCAGTTATGCTCAACATTTTCCAAAACAGAAATTAGAGACTGGCTCTAGATCTGAGTTGTGTGCCATAGAGTATGGAGAAAATGATTTTTT
>NW_020867423.1:0-31794 GCF_003369695.1 Bos indicus x Bos taurus | reverse complement strand
CCCATGAATCGCAGCACACCAGGCCTCCCTGTCCATCACCAACTCCCGGAGTTCACTGAGACTCACGTCCATCGAGTCGGTGATGCCATCCAGCCGTCTCATCCTCTGTCGTCCCCTTTCCTCCTGCCCCCAATCCCTCCCAGCATCAGAGTCTTTTCCAATGAGTCCAACTCTTCGCATGAGGTGGCCAAAGTACTAGAGTTTCAGCTTTCGCATCATTCCTTCCAAAGAAATCCCAGGGCTGATCTCCTTTAGGATGGACTGGTTGGACTGCCTTGCAGTCCAAGGACTCTCAAGAGTCTTCTCCAACACCACAGTTCAAAAGCATCAATTATTTGGCGCTCAGCTTTCTTCACAGTCCAACTCTCACATCCATACATGACTACTGGAAAAACCATAGCCTTGACTAAACGGACCTTTGTTGGCAAAGTAATGTCTCTGCCTTTCAATATGCTATCTAGGTTGGTCATAACTTTTCTTCGAAGGAGTAAGCGTCTTTTAATTTCAAGGCTGCAATCACCATCTTCAAGTGATTTTGGAGCCCAAAAAGATAGTTTCCACTGTTTCCCCATCAATTTCCCATGAAGTGATGGGACCAGATGCCATGATCTTCGTTTCTGAACGTTGAGCTTTAAGCCAACTTTTTCACTCTCCTCTTTCACTTTCAGAAATACAAATAAAAACTATAATGAAATATCACCTCACACTGGTCAGAATGGGTATCATAAAAAATCCACAGACAACAAATGCAGGAGAGGGTGTGAGAGAAGGGAACCCTCCTGCACTGTTGGGAGGAATGTAGGTTGGTACAGTCACTATGGAGAAATGTATAGATGTTCTTTAAAAAAACTAAAACAAGCTACTGCTACTGCATGGCCCTGCAATCCCAGTAATGGGCATATATCCAGAGAAAAAACATGGCCTGAAAAGATACATGCATCCCAATGTTCATTGCAGCACTCCTTACAGTAGCCAAGACATGGAAGCAACCTAAATGTCCATCAACAGAGGAATGGATAAAGATGCAGGGTGTGGAATATTACTTAGCCATGAAAAAGAATGGAATAAGGCCATTTGCAGCGAAATAGATGGCCCCGGAGAGTGTCATACTGAGGGAAGTGAGTCAGACAGAGAAGGGAAAATGCCATATCACATCCTTTATATGTGGACTCTAAAAATAAATGATACAAATGAACTTACTTAGAAAACAGAAAGAGACTCACAGACTTAGAAAACGAACTCCTGGTTGCCATGAGAGGAAGGGATCATTAAGTACTTTGGGAAGGTCATGTACACACTGCTATATTTAAAATGGATAACCAACAAAACCCATTGTATAGCACATGGAACTCTGCTCAATGTTACGTGCCAGCCTGGAGGGGAGGGGGCTTTTGGGGAGAATGGATACATAGGTATGACTTCACTGTTCACCTGAACAATCACAATATTGTTAATTGGCTATACCCCAATATAAAATGTTTTAGATGTTAAATAAATAAATAGAAAAATGAAAAAAAATTTCCCCCTTGAATGTGACAGAGGCCTGTGAACATTATGGTATATCACACTGCGTTTAGGTTATATTATACAGAAGAAATCGTTTTTCAGGTGTCTTATGGTTTCTGTAATTGGTTTATAGCTAATCTAAAAGGATATTGTCCTCTGTGGAACTATTTAAGTGACTCTTAGAAGAGGTCTGAGAGATTTTAAATGAGAGATTGACCTGATCGCCTTGAAAGAGGAAGCTGCCTTGCTGTATATAGGACTCAACATAGAGAGCAGTGGGTGAACGCTAGGAGCAGAGAATAGTCTTTTGCTAAAAATCAGTAAGTGGGGACCTCAAACCTACAGTCACAAGAACTGAATTGGCCAGTAACCATTGACCTTGAAACAGGACCCTGAACTTCAAATGAGACCACAACCCTGGTTGAGATTCCAGTATTCTTGCCCGGAAATCCCATGCACAGAGGAGCCTGGTGGGCTACAGTCCATGGGGTTGCAAAGAGTTGGACACGACTGAGCATGCACTCGCGCATTGATACTAAAACATTCTGTTATTGAGAAACTAATATATTTCAAGTAGGACAGCACATGTATCATACATATTAATATTGGGAAATTGGCAAAGCGACCAATAATAGCTTGCTTCCATCAGAAATAAACCTAAAGGTAAAAATATATTAATGTGTGAAAAATAAAAGTGAAACTGATGGGAAAGACAGATAAATGTTGAAATCTTTAAATGTAACAACGTGAGCAGGGATTTTGTTATTTTCCTCTCTTAAATTTTAAATTCCCATTTGGTGTCTGGCTTCGTTTGAAAAACAAAAACTTTTTACAAAGCTACCAAGTAAATTCTTTTGATATTTTAAGCTGAATCAAAACCAGGAAATATCCTTTTGTGGGAAAGTCTCCCAAAGAGTGCATGGATTTTTGATCAATTTCATAAACATACAGACTCTGGAGGGTCTGGCCATCCCATTTTTGTGTATATACAAACAACGCAATGTTGGAAGAATGAAGTCCACCTATAATCACAGTGCTTATATCTACCAGTCACTAAAAAATGTCATTGAAAACTCATCTTTGGTTTTAAAATTTTTAGGTAACAATATGGATCATAAAATTTACTTTCCAAAATAATTGCCATCCCAACAAAGTTTTCTAGAATAAGTCTATTGTCCTTAGTGTTAATAATGTAAAAAAGTGGGTCATAGCAAAGCCAATACTTCTGGAAAATTTTTAGGAAAGAATCAATAATTTTGCCAAAAAAAAAATAGATAAAATTCACTTAAGTTTAATAAACTAACATTTGTAAACAATTTCGGAGAAGGCAATGGCCTCAAAAGTACTCAAAAGTACTTTTGACTAGAAAATCCCATGGACGGAGGAGCCTGGTAGGCTGCAGTCCATGGGGTCGAGAAGAGTCGGACATGACTGAGCGACTTCACTTTCACTTTTCACTTTCATGCATTGGAGAAGGAAATGGCAACCCACTCCAGTGTTCTTGCCTGGAGAATCCCAGGGACGGGGAAGCCTGGTGGGCTGCCGTCTATGGGGTCGCACAGAGTCGGACACGACTGAAGTGACTTAATAGTAGCAGTAGCAGTAAACAATTTATACATAGATATATCTTTTGAATACTTCTAGGAATACAATTCTGAGTGTCATTGGTAAGATTAGGGTAATTATGTGCTATATTGAAAAATCTGAATTGAACTAAGTTGTTTAAAAAAAAAAAAAATCTCTTATAGCAATAACCCAATTCTGCAGGCAAGCACACAAAGAGAAACAAATCGAAAAAGTAGAACATATGTCTATTTTGCTAGTTGTGGTGTCTTTATACTAAGTTTAAAACTGAATCTAAACCAAAAATGTGAGAACTAATAATTAATATAATTGCTGCTAAGTTGCTTCAGTCGTGTCAGACTCTGTGCGGACCCCATAGATGGCAGCCCACAGGCTTCCCGTCCTGGGATTCTCCAGGCAAGAACACTGGAGTGGGTTGCCATTTCCTTCTCCAATGCATGAAAGTGAAAAGTGAGAAGTGAAAGTCGCTCAGTCGCGTCCGACTCTTCTCGACCCCATGGACTGCAGCCTACCAGGCTCCTCCATCCATGGATTTTCCAGGCAGGAGTACTGGAGTGGGGTGCCATTGCCTTCTCCGATAATTGAGGGTTTTGTAAATTATATTATTAAAATTAGTCACACACAGTAATTATATCTTTTCAGTAGTTGATATGGATCAATAGATAGACAGCACTGTACTTAAGAAACAGAGAATATAGTAACCCAAGAGATTTCAATGAAAGTAATCTCTTGGTTGTTATTTTGATGGCGTAGTGTCTAACTGGCGCAGAAATTAAAATTTTATCTTATAAATCATTACCTGTTTTCACTTAGATATTGATCAGTACTTCTGCTCTAGGATGTATCAAAATGTTATGACACTGCTATGTATCTTTTATATATGAAAGTCTTCATTTTTTTATGTAACTAGATTTTTTGATTTATTAAGAAAATAAGTAAAAAGTAAGATGTTTTGTCCCTTGCTTTTACTCATCTTAGGTCATACGTAATCTTTTGTATTAATAACTTATTACTTTCTGCACCTCTCATGTACAAATTTCCCTAGGCCTAGTGTTATTCAAAATTTGATCTGATTTACACCCTTAAGTTTCAAAAGGTAGGCATACAAACTATGAGAGGAAACTCAGAGGTATCATTAATACCTATAGCTATAACGTCTAAATAACAAACACATTTCAACCTTTCCTCTTTAAACTCTCACTCTCACCATCTTCTTCTCAGTGGGTTTGCTTGTACCTCTCTGTTAAATAATTTCACTACTTGTTGTCAGCTTCTGTTCCTCAGATCCTTTGACTTTTTGATGTTCGCTAATGTTAGATATTAGAACTGGACATGGACAACAGACTATTTCCAAATAGGAAAAGGAGTATGTCAAGGCTGTATATTGTCACCCTGCTTATTTAACTTATATGCAGAGTACATCATGAGAAATGCTGGGCTGGAAGAAGCACAAGCTAGAATGAAGATTGCCAGGAGAAATATAAATAACCTCAGATATGCAGATGACACCACCCTTATGGCAGAAAGTGAAGAGGAACTAAAAGCCTCTTGTTGAAAGTGAAAGAGGAGAGGGAAAAAGTTGGCTTAAAGCTCAACATTCAGAAAACAAAGATCATGGCATCTGGTCCCATCACTTCATGGCAAATAGATGTGGAAAGAGTGGAAACAGTGGCAAACTTTATTTGGGGGGCTCCAAAATCACTTCAGATAGTGAATGCATCCATGAAATTAAAAGACACTTACTCCCTGGAGGAAAGTTATGACCAACCTAGATAGCATATTCAGAAGCAGAGACATTACTTGGCCAACAAAGGTCTGTCTAGTCAAGGCCATGGTTTTTCTAGTAGTGATGTATGGATGTGAGAGTTGGACTGTATAAGAAAACTGAGTGTTGATGAATTGATGCCTTTGAATTGTGGGTTGGAGAAGACTCTTGAGAGTCACTTGGACTGCAAGGAGTTCCAACCAGTCCATCCTAAAGGAAAGTCAGTCCTGAATATTCATTGGAAGGACTGATGCTGAAGCTGAAACTACAATACTTTGACTACCTGATGGGAAGAATTGACTCATTTGAAAAGACCCTGATGCTGGGAAAGATTGAAGGTGGGAGGAGAAGGGGACGACAGAGGATGAGATGGTTGGATGGCATCACCAACTCAATGGACATGAGTTTGAGTAAGCTCGGGAGCTGGTGATGGACAGGGAAGCCTGGTATGCTACAGTTCATGGGGTCACAGAGATTGGACATGACTGAGTGATTGAACTGAACTGAACTGAACATTCCTTCACACACCTATATTCTTAATCTGCAGATTCTCAGGGAATTCATTTTTACCCAACTTTTCAACCTAATCTATATAGGGATCCCAAATATGTGTTCTCAATTCAATCCAAACCTCTAAGGATTAATTTTGCCTAGAAACTTCAGCCAGATATTCCATGGATACCTCAAGCTTAGCACAATCTTTATATGCAGGCCAGAGAAGTTTTTCTCTTGGGAATTTCATCTCTACATAGCCTGCCCTATATCTTCAAAATAAAAGGGCAGTACACTGGAATGCCATTCTTTTATGGGAGACAGACACTACTTCAGAAAGGAGAAACGGTTAAATGAAAGAAATGACAATCTAATCACCCTGTAAAATCCTACCTCCGAATATCTAAAAGAGTAGCATGTTCTGTTATTGAAAAGTTTTGTGTTTTTTTTTCCCCCATTTTTTCCTAAGGATTCTGAGGCATTAGCGTGGAATTTGCAACAGTACCATATGGAGACTGTGGAATTGCCTATATGTAGAGCTATAGAATGTGCATGAAACATGATACCAATTTTTGTTGACAACAAAATGAATACCGCATGTCATAAATACAACAATTTATTTTTTTATAAAAGTTTTTAAGACTAATTAAATTCAAAAATTTTCAGCTTAATTGTAATAATTTCAACTTTAAAATTTGATACACATTTAGTATACTTTGATTTTCAGTTTTAATAATCTTAGAAAAAGTTCTGAAAAATTTTTTGCATTTATTATTTTTACATTTCTGTAAATAATTTACATTTTGATGAAGATCTATTCAAATTCTAGACATTTGAATAGAATTCTATGTTATTTTCAAACATCTAAATCACTCAGTGAATATAATTCACTGTCATGATAGTAATTAAAAGTACAGCCCAGAAAAAGAAAAAGATAAAAAGAGACAAGAAACACAAACATTTTCTAGATGAGGCATGTTTTTCAAAGGAGGGTAGTAGGATGTATCACTTTTAACAATTAGTTAGCTTGACTTCTGACTTGAATACTTAGAAATACGGCACAGGCACATCCGTTGGCACTCTTCCATAAGCCCTAAAAATGTTAGGGGTGGGACTTCCCAAAGTCTTGTGTCCACAACCCAACTTAACTTCCCCTTGTTAAACCTACTTCCTTCATGATTTTCTATCTTGATGTGTGACACAACCTACCACCCAATGACTTAACCAGAAGCCTGAATGTCGCTTTAATTTTTCACACTGAACATCTACCCATCAAGGTTGTATTTACTTTTTAGTTCATTTACATAATGTCCTTTAAAACTGTCCCTTCATCAGATATCCTTCCTCTAGCCCCTACAAAGCAGCCTCTCCCACTCATCCAGTGACAACTTTCCTCTAATTTCTTTATTGTGCTTACTAGTTCGGAAATTATTATATGTATGTACTTACTTATCCATGGTTAATCTCCACCCCTTCACTTGAAGATAAGCTTCAAGAAGGTTTATCTAGGTCATAATTGTATTTAGGGAGCTTAGCATAGTATCTGGCACATGATAGCCACTCAATAAATAACCTACTAATTAATAAATTTTCTTTGTCCACATAGAATGTTGTCATTGGCTTTATTAATGCATTTAGAATATTTTTTCACTGACTGTTTAGAGAATCATTCTCTTAAATAATTGGATTTTCTTAGCTACAGTGGTGATTAACATTTCAACAAGCAAACTTCGGCTAGGTGATGAAAGATGCCTGAATCCTGGAAGAATTCTCCCCTGTTTAACAATCTTCTGAACTTATTTTATTCTTGAAAATGCTATTCTTTTAATAACATGTGATAATTATTTTAACAGGCTTTCCTTTAATTACAAAAGATAATTTTTATCATTTATCAGAAAAAATTAAACTATAAATTTACAAATAAAGATATTCTTTAATGGCTCACTTGGTTCTGAAATTTATTTGGCCTGTATGATCAATTTTTTTTTAATTTCTATATTCTAAACATTGGTGCTTCTTGACATTGGTAAAACAAACATATGAGGTCAAAGAATGTGCAAGTTACTCATATTAAACACAACCTTGAAATAATATCTTGATTAATGTATGTGGTTGTAGACACATGTCTTGCTTTTCTCCAATTATATTCTTTGTCAGAAGTAAGGGTTTTCAACATTTCCCGTGGAATTCTATTATGTTTTTTCATTCTCTTTCCCGTGAGGAGAATACATGACATTTTTTTTTTTCCTCAATTCCCTGCTTTGGCTGTATTATTTTAGTCTATGGAACAGATGGCTTTCAAATTATTGAGCTTGCTCTTGAGAAATGTCTTTAGAAATGCAAACTTAGTCAGAAAACCTTTAAGCAATTTTTCATGTGGTTCTCATAGAGTTAGTCTATGGGACTTATTCTGAAAATGGATAACATTATTCATATCTAAGATAGTATAAATTCAACTTCATTTATATTTTTCTGAATGTGTAAAATACTTTAAAGGCAGCTAAAAGACTACAAGTGGTAGATCAGTAAATACAAGCAAAACTTTAAAATGAATTTAAATTAATTCAAGAAAGCAGAAGAAAGCAACTGTTTTTAATTCTCATCAAGAAATCATTCACTTTCTCTTAGTTTCTTAATAAATTCTTTGTTTTTAGAAATGATTTTTCCATATCCACATTTGAATTCTGAAGAAATATTCCTGTGTCTGCCCTTAATCTTCTTCTGGCTAAACCCCTCAAAGCACACCAGTTATCTTTGTAAACCTGCAACAGTACATCTTTCTAAAACTTGCTATTTTTTGAGTCACTGTGTTGATCAAAAAATCTCAGAAGCTTCCGCGTCCACTGATGGCATCCATAGACTTCACTCTTTGAGCCCGACCTGAGTTCATCTCTTGGTTAAACATTTGTGTGATCTTTCAGGCCTGCTCATAGGTAATCAAAAAGGCTTTCCCTGACAGGCCTTGTGGGCAAAAGTGCCCTCCCCACACCCAGCTTTGTGCATAGCCAAAGCACTGTGGTCATTGAAGGGTGAAGCATATTGCAGTTTGTAGGGCACCAAGATTTGCTACCCCAAAATGTGTCCGTTGGCATGAGCATTAATTTATTCTGATTTTTAAAGAAACAGAAGACTCAGGAAGTCTTTCTGTTTTAACTTCCCCCTTGCTGTGCTTAGTTGCTCAGTCTGACTCTTTGCGACCCCATGGACACGCCCACCAGGCTCCTCTGTCCATGGGGAGTCTCCAGGCAAGAATACTGGAGTGGGTTGCCATGCACTCCTCCAGGGGATCCTCCCAACCTAGGGATCAAACCCAGGTCTCCCACACTGCAGGAATATTCTTTACCTTCTGAGTCACCAGGGAAGCCCTAACATACTGGAGTGGGTAGCCTACCCCTTCTCCAGGAGATCTTCCTGACCCGGAAATCAAATCACGACTTCTTTCATTGCAGGTGAATTCTTTATCAGTTGAGCCACCTTCTCCATGGACATTTAGTCACTAAGTCATAAACACCATATAATACCACATAGTAAGAGAGGGGGAAAAAATGTCAAGGCACATTGTGGTTTTCAAGGATTCTTTGTCTTGTTGGGACATTTATACTCTTTTAGCTTTGCTAGTCTATAAAATATATGTATCCGGTCTTGTTGAGAAAGTCCCTGAACACTGCATCTTAACATTACAGAATCGACCACCTAAGCCTCTTCTTATTTGTTCTTATCCTCTAATGCTGGTTTCCTCCATAAACAGATATGGTTCAGGAAGAAACAAAAAGGAACATTATATTTGTGAAAGGTCCTCTTAAATATTCCCTTTATGCTAAGATCATAACTGCCTTAAGGAATAACAAGAGATGAGAAAATTTGTCTCACAAACTTTCCTAAGAATCCAAGAAACAAGGGAAAAATTCATTATGAATAATATGACACAAAGCTTATAAAGTAAATAACAATCATTGTTTAAGAGGTATACAAGATAAAGGGAGAACTTTAACAATTGTCAAGAAATTGCTGTGTCCATCCCCTTATTGTTGAAGCCTATGCACACTACCATCTTCCTGACCTGTGAAGTACTACTATATTAAAAGATAACTCATCACATAGAAAAAGTTGCTTATCTTTAAGTTATGATATAAAAATGTGGCCAGGAGAACATGAAAAAAAAAAAAGTGGAACCAAGTTATAGTAGGAGGGATTTATGCTAGCTATAATAAAATATAATGAAAGTAAAATGCAATGCTGCAAAGAACAGTTATTGCATCAGTTCAGTTCAGTCAGTCACTCAGTCATGTCCAACTCTTTGCACCCCCTGAAGTGCAGCACCCCAGGCCTCCCTGTCCATCACCAACTCCCGGAGTTCACTCAAAACTCATGTCCATCGAGTCAGTGATGCCATCCAGCCATCTCATCCTCTGTTGTCCCCTTCTCCTCCTGCCCCCAATCCCTCCAAGCATCAGTCTTTTCCAGTGAGTCAACTCTTCACATGAGGTGACCAAAGTACTGGAGTTTCAGCTTCAGCATCATTCCCTCCAAAGAAATCCCAGTGCTGATCTCCTTCAGAATGGCCTGGTTGGATCACCTTGCAGTCCAAGGGACTCTCAAGAGTCTTCTCCAACACCAAAGTACAAAAGCATCAATTGCATAGGAACCTGAAATATTAGGTCCATGAATCAAAGTAAATTGGATGTGGTTAAGCAAGAGATGGTAAGAATAAACATCGACATCTTAGGAATCAGTGACCGTAAATGGATGGGGATGGGTGAATTTAATCCAGATGACCTTTATATCTACAACTTTGGGCAATCATCCCATAGAAGAAATGGAGTAGCCCTTATAATCCACAAAAAGAGTCTGAAATGCAGTACTTTGAGGTGCAACCTCAAAAATGACAGGATGATCTCAGTTCGTTTCCAATGCAAGCCATTCAACATCACAGTAATCCAAGTCTGTGTCCCTACCGTTGGTACCAAAGAAGCTGAAGTTGATCAGTTCTATGAAGACCTAGAAACCCACTTAGAACTAAGACCAAAAAAAGATGTCCTTTTCATCACTGAGGATTGGAATGCAAAAGTAGGAAGTCAAGAGATACCTGGAATAACGGACAAGTTTGGCCTTGGAGAACAAAATAAAGGCGGGCAGAGGCTAACTGAATTCTGCAAGAGAATGCATTGGTCATAGCAAATACCCTTTTCCAACAACACAAGAGATGACTTAACATCTGGAGGTCACCAAATGGCCAATACCAAAACCAAGTTGATTGCATTCCTTGTAGCCAAAGATGGAGAAGGTGTATACAATCAGCAAATATGAGACCTGGAGCTGATTGTGGCTCAGATATTCAGCTTCTCATAGCAAAATTCAAGCTTAAACTAAAGAAAGTGGAGAAAATCACTTGGCCATCCAGGTATGACTTAAATCAAATCCCCTATGAATATGCAGTAGAGATAATGAATAGATCCAAGGGATTAGATCTGGTGTCAGAGTGCCTGAAGAACTATGATGGAGGTCCATAATATTGTACAGGAGGCAGTGAACAAAACTATAGCAAAGGAAAAGAAAGCAAGAAGGCAAAGTGGCTATCTGAGGAGGCCTTATAAATAGCTAAGAAAGAAGAGAAATGAAAAGCAAAGGAGAAAGGGAAAGGTTCAGTTCAGTTTCAGATTCAGTCGTGTCTGACTCTTTGCGACCCCATGGACTGCAGCATGCCAGGCCTCCCTGTTCATCACCAACTCCCGGAGTTCACCCAAACCCGTGTCCATTGAATCAGTGATGCCATCCAACCATCTCATCCTCTGTTGTCCCCTTCTCCTCCCACCTTCAATCTTTCCCAGCATCAGGGTCTTTTTAAGTAAGTCAGTTCTTCGCATCAGGTGGCCAAAGTATTGGAGTTTCAGCTTCAACATCAGTCCTTCTGATGAACACCCAGGACTGATCTCCTTTAGGATGGACCGGTTGGATCTCCTTACAGTCCAAGGGACTCTCAAGAGTCTTCTCCAACACCACAGTTCAAAAGCACCAATTCTTCGGTGCTCAGCTTTCTTTATAGATTACCAAATATTTTTCGATTTTGGAAGAACAACCTGGAGAGAAAAGAAGACCTTCTTCAATGAACAGGGTATAAAACTAGAGGAAAACAATAGGAAGAAGAAGACTAGAGATCTCTTCAGGAAAACTAGAGATATCAAGGGAACATTCTGCCCAAACATGGGCATAATAAAGGATATAAATGGTAGAGACCTAGTAGACTGAAGAGATCAGGAAAAGATGGAAAGAATACATGGAAGAACTGCACAAAAAAGATCCAAATGTACCAGATTGCTACAATAGCACGGTCAGCCACCCAGAGCCACATCCTGGAGTTGAAGTCAAGTGGGCCTTGGAAGCACTGCTGTTAATAAAGCTAGTGGATGCGATGGAATTCCTGTAGAACCATCTGGAACCCTAAAAGCTGATACCATCAAGGTGTTGCATTTAAAATGTCAGCAAATCTGGAAGACCCAGCAGTGGCCACAGGACTGGAAAAGATCAATCCTCATCCCAATTCCCAAGAAGGATAGTACTAAAGAATGTGCTAGCCATCAAACAATTGCACTCATCTCCCATGCTAGTAAGGTCATGCTTAAAATCTTGCATTCTAGACTTCAGTATCATGTGAACCAAGAATTTCCAGATGCCCAAGCTGGGTTTAGAAAAGAAAGAGGAACCAGAAATCAAATTGCAAAAATTCCTGGATCACAGAGAAAGCTAGGGAATTTCAGAAAAACATCTACCTCTGTTTCATTAACTACACCAAAGCTTTGACTGTGTGGATCATTATAAACTGTGGAAAGCTCTCAAAGAGATGGGAATACCAGATCATCTTACCTGTCTCCTGAGAAACCTGTATGCAAATCAAGAAGAAAAAGTCAGAACCCTGTATGGAACAACTGACTGGTTGAAGATTGAGAAAAGATTACGACAGGACTGTGTGCTGTCACCCTGTTTCTTTAATCTATACGCTGAGCACATCATGGGAAATCCTGGGCTGGATGACTTACAAGCTGGAATCAAGACAGGTAGGAGAAACATCAACAACCTCGGACATGTGGATGATAACACTCTAACAGCAGAAAGTGAAGAGGAACTAAAGAGTCTCTTGATGAGGGTGAAGGAGGAGAATGAAAGAGCTAGCTTAAAACTAAATAATAACAAAAAACTAAGATCATGGCATCTGGCTCCTTTACTTCACGGCAAATCTAAGGGGAAAAGGGTGGAAGTAGTGACAGATTTCCTCTTCTCTGGCTCTAAAATCACTGCACATGGTGACTGCAGCCATAAAATCAGAAGATGTTTGTTTCTTGGCAGGAAAGCTATGACAAACCTAGACAGTGTGTTAAAGAGCAGAGACATTCCTCTGCTGACAAAGTCCATACAGTCAAGGCTATGGTCTCTCCAGTGGTCACATATGGTTGTGAGAGCTGGACAGTAAAGAAAATAGAGTACCAAAGAATTGGTGTCTTTGAACTACGGTGCTGTAGAAGACTCCTGAAAGTCTTTTGGACAGAAAGATGAAACCAGTCAATCATAATGGAAGTCAACATTGAAGACTCATTGGAAAGATTGATGCTGAAGCTGAAACTCCAGTATTTTAATCTTCTAATGTGAACAGCTGACTCACTGGAAAAGATCCTGATGCTGGTTGAGGGCAAAAGTGGAAGAGGGTGTCAAAGGATGAGATGGCTGGATGCCATCCCCAATGCAATCGACATGAACTTGGGCAAACCCCCGGAGATGTTCAGAGACAGGGAGGCCTGACAGTCCATGGGGTCACAAAGAGTCAGACGTGACTAGACGACTGAACAACAACAACAACAACAACAAAATAAAATATATATTACAAGGTCCTGTTAATACAGGGAAGCTGTGAAATACATTTCCTTATAAAAGTCAATCCATCTAGGATTCATTTCCATCTACCTGGGATGGAATAGACATGATCTCACATAAAAGCAAGGTGGTTAGCAAAATGACTTGTCACTCCACTCAGTGGATGCCATTTTTTAAAAATGTAGTACTTTTAATTTAGTCTTTTCCTTGGAAAACAAACAATAACCAAGTTTTATCATCCAACTGGTGAAACAGTATGTGGAAATGAGGGTGATGCATTATTCTCTTCTCTCCATACTTGATAAAGTGTCCATGTTCTCTATTTAGGTGATTTTTTCATCGCAGCTGGGAGAATTATACAAATGCCAAGCAAATACAGGTGAGATTGTGCCCATGATTAGTATTCTATGGAAAAGTAGGCTTGACTGCTGCTATCTTAAATGTTAGGTATTTTTCAATTTAATATGTAACCTTTTCATTCTCATTTTCTTATTATGGTCCACTAGTTCTCCTATTTGTTATTTTTAAACACAGATTTTACTCAAACATCCTGCAATTCAATAGCTCTGCTTTCACTAAAATTCTCTTAGAGAACCGGGGAAGTTAGCAAATGACTCAAGCAGATGATCTGAATAATGAACATTTGACCTGTGTATTCTAGTCAAAAATCATGAGCGTTGTTCAGCTTTTGTCACAGTTTCAAGGTATTAACATTTTTTAGACAAAATACCATTTAAGATCCATGGATTGGATCTGCTTCTGCTTCTGCTTCTGCTTCTGCTTCAGTAGTAACCTTCTCTCCTTCTTACTTCTACTGTTACCTTTATCACCATCACTTCCTAATACTGAAGTGCCTAACCAGGTAAACATGATAATGAGTGACTCATAGGTTCTAGCAGTAAAAGACTGAGGCTTGAATCTGACTCAAGCACTTTCTGCTTGTCCATCTTTGGACATATTAACTAAACTTCCTAATGTTCTCTCATTAAAAAAAAAAAAAAAGGGAACAATGCACACTTTACAGGATTGTTGGCATATTTGTGCTGAGTCGTGTCCGACTATTTGTAGCCCCAAAGACTGTAGCCTGTCAGTCTCTTCTGTCCATGGAATTTTCCAGGCAAGAATTCTGGAGCGAGTTGCCATTTCCTATTCTAGAGGGTCTTCCCAACCCAGAGATCAAGCCCGTGTCTCTTGCATCTTCTAAACTGTTGTTTTTCAGGGGTTTGGTGGAGTCCCACTCTTTGCAACCCCATGGAGTATAGCATGTCCGGCCAAGTCATTCACCAACTCCTGGAGCTTACTCAAGCTCATGTCCATCAAGTCAGTGATGCCATTCAACCATTTCATCCTCTGTCGTCCCCTTCTCCTCCTGCCCTCAATCTTTCCCAGCGTTGGTGTCTTTTCCAATGAGTCAGCTCTTAGCATCAGGTGGCCAAAGTATTGGAGTTTCAGCTTCAACATCAGTCCTTCCAATGAACATTCAGGACTAATTTCCTTTAGGATGGACTGGTTGTATCTCCTTGCAGTCCAAGGGACTCTCAAGAGTCTTTTCCAACACCACAGTTCAAAACCATCCATTCTTTGGTGCTCAGCCTTCCATATGGTCCAACTCTCACATCCATACATGACTTGTGGAAAAACCATAGTTTTGACTATATGGACCTTTGTCAGCAGAGTAATCTCTGCTTTTTAGTGTGCTGGCTGGGTTTGCCATAGCTTTTCTTCCAAGGACCTAGCATCATTTTCAATTTTAATTTCTTACATTGACAGGCAGATTCGTTACCACTAGCACCACCTGGGAAGCCCTGTTGAAATATTTAAGTGAGTTAAAATGTCTAAAATATCTCACTTCGTGTGAGCAGTTGTTAAAGGTGTAAGATAATGCTAGTTCCTGTCTCCCTAAAGATACCAGTGCCTGTTCTTGTGAAGACCTCCATTCTCTCCCTTGCAAAATTGTTTCCATTTTATCACTCTAGTCACCTGGGATGCCCTCAATCCTGTATTTTCAGGTCCTTTAATTTCATGCCTGAATTATTTCAATAGTCTCTCAACTTGCTTTGATCTCCAGGTTCTTCCCCCTCCCTTTTCTCTTGTTCACTTTTGCCAAACTAATCTCTCTAAAGCGTCATTCTGACTCTGTCATTCTGCTGCTTTAAAATATCTAAAGAACTTCTAACAGACACGAGGAACGTTGAAAACTGCTCATTGACATGGCAGACTAGGCCTCGACCTGATATAAACCAGCTGGCATTTGTGTCTTAGCATCTGTTAAACTCCAGGTGCTTTGCATGCATTTCCTCTAATCCTTACAACAATATGGCAAGACAGGCATTATTATTCCCAATTTATACCAATAGGAAATAGAGGATCAGACAGGTTTTAGCACTGGCCAAAATTCAACAACCACAAGGTAGGGGTGTCTGAACTCACATCTGGTTCTGCTTCCCTGTAAAGTCGGCATATACTACCTCCCACACAAGTGTGTCCCCACGGTGGACTGTCTATAGACTATTCTTACACCTCACATGCTTCCAATTATGTGGTTACATGTTGGCATCTGCCCTGAGCCATGAGCTCGTCTCCTGGAGGGACTATGTCCCTTTTTTCTGGGTGTCTCTCAGCAGCTGCCTGGCACAAAAGGGACACCCAGAAAGGAATGTACTTTGAATGAAGGGACTGAAGTGGGCTTTTAGGGAAAGGAGCAACCAGTGTGGTGTGGGTGATCTTATTTTGAAGTCGAGGCACACACTCACTAAAAGGTTCAGGCTGTGTGGAATGTCAGATGAGAGCACGAAGGTGAACGTGTGCTCACGTTTCAGCTCTGCCTTGCCTCTCTTCCAGCGATGAGAGCTTGCACTGCTGTGTTTCAGGATTCCTTTCACACCTAAAACCATACACCATACATTTTCTCTTGCCTTCACGGTGATGCTTCCCCAGTCTCCTTTCCGTGATGAGCAGTTGAAGCCAGGCCTCTGCAGTGAAAGCCCTGAATACTGACCACTAGGCCACCAGGGAACTTCCCACACTGTGTACTTTTTAAAATTACATGCATTATGAATTTTGCTTCTCCTCATGTTGTATTCTGCACTTAATAGTCGTTGTAGCCACTTTATATGAACAAGTGACTTTATTACTTAAGGGTAGCTCATAATTATAGCTTTATTTTAGAAATAAATAATGTCGTCTGCCCAGGGAAACACAAATAACTTTTTAGTACTCAACTGTGCACTCGAGGTCTAATTCTGATCATACACAACATAGTCTCATTTAAAGCTTATTATATAAATATGAGTGTGTGTGATTTAATTCTTCTTGGGTGGCTGAGAAATCATGAGTACATTCATTTCTGCATTTAGGATTTATGGATATGTTTATAAAGAATAATTTAATATCAGAAAACAGGTAGAAAAGAGTCTAAACAAATCAATTTAATCAGTCCAGTGACTCAAATTTGAAAAGGAAAGGATAGGTAGGCTCAAAGCTTAGCTCTAATAAAAGGTAAGCTTACTTCAGGCTTTAAAATACACAAGTAAAGCCCAACCACTTACTGGCACAACAGTATATTGCAACCCAAATGTTCATCAGCAGATGAATGGATAAGAAAGCTGTGGTACATATACACAATGGAGTATTACTCAGCCGTTAAAAAGAATACATTTGAATCTGTTCTAATGAAGTGGATGAAACTGGAGCCTATTATACAGAAAGAAGTAAGCCAGAAAGAAAAACACCAATACAGTATTCTAATGCATATATATGGCATTTAGAAAGATGGTAATGATAACCCTGTTTGTGAGACAGCAAAAGAGACACTGATATATAGAACAGTCTTTTGGACTCTGTGGGAGAGGGCGAGGGTGGGATGATTTGGGAGAATGGCATTGAAACATGTATAATATCATATATGAAACAAATCACCAGTCCAGGTTCGATGCATGATACAGGACGCTCGGGGCTGGTGCACTGGGATGACCCAGAGGGATGGTACGGGGAGACAGGTGGGAGGGGGGGTTCAGAATGGGGAACACGTGTACACCCGTGGCAGATTAATGTTGATGTATGGCAAAACCAATACAATATTGTAAAGTAATTAGCCTCCAATTAAAATAAATAATTTATATTAAAAAACTATATTGCTGAATTTGAGCAGTTTCTTTGCAGATGCCTATATTTTTGCATTTTTCTAAGATATGAGTTTTCCAAGAAGTAGATAATTGTCAGCAAACCCTCTCACTATTATTTGCTTTTCAGCAGCACAATGATTAGTGGAATAGGTTAGGCACAACTACCCTTGGGAAACCAATTAATACTTTAATACTAGTCAAGAAGAGAATGCTGGAATTAACCTTAACTGAAAAGCAGCTCCCAGGCCTTGTTGATATCTGCGATGATAAATACAGGACAAAGAAACAAATGTTAAAAAAAAAAAAAAAAAAAACAGGTAATGGCAGAAATAGCAATATAGAACTAAAGATTAGATTCAATGTTTACTAGGATTTGGTAATTCAATTTCAGTACTGGCATTTAGATTATTGGTTATTTTACATCAGAAAGAGTGGATAAGGTAAAAAACACCACGAAGCAATAATGGCTATTTATCATAATAGTATAAATGATTTTATTTATTTATTAGGCAATTTTCCATTCTCTTTATGAGAGGCAGTGCATGTCTGCATTGCTACATAATTGGTTTCGACTGCTAGCCATCTGACAAAGTTAATTATTACATGTCTGTGTGGAGGTCCTAGGAGAGGTTCCAATATCTACAGAATTCAGTTTGAAGCAGCTCTATCAGGTAGCAGAGGGAGAGTGAAATCTTTTTGCTTTCTTTATGCAAGAAATATGATCAATTTCTACTATGAACATAGTAGAATTTAGCTTTCCATTTAAAATATTTTTATTTCTCCCTCCAAAAAGATAGGTAACATCTAAGAAATCTTTTAAAAATGCAAGCTAAAATGGTGGTCTTTTAATACACTAATTTACAGAAATATTTTCTTATAGGTCTCATATTTTGTGGTGGAAGAACTTGGTTCTTATTCTTGGTACCTACTCTCAATACAATTGTGAGTGTGTGTGTTTGTGTGTGTGTGTGTGTCAACAAGAGAAATATGTTTCTAAGTGTAAGTGATTATGGCTGCCAATTAAAAGAAATAAGGAAAATCCTACCAGACAACCCTGGAAAAATAATAATACCACAAATATTACTTAAGATGACCATATAATTTCTCACTGAATGCAGGCAGCCTTGAGAATAAAAGGAGATACTATTAATACTAGGCTAAAGTGATAGTTGCTCAGTCATGTCTGACTCTTTGTGACCCCATGGACTGTAGCATGAAAATTGCTATATTTATTTGTCAAAAAATTTCATTTGATTCACCTTATGCTTATTAGGGTGATTTTTGAGGCTTCCCTGGTGGCTCAAGCTGGTAAAGAATATTCCCGCAATGCGGGAGAACTGGGTTCGATGCTGAGTTGGGAAGATCCCTTGGAGAAGGTAAGGGCTACCCAATCCATTATTCTGGCCTGGAGAATTTCATGGACTATACAGTTCATGCAGAGAAGGCAATGGCACCCCATTCCAGTACTCTTGCCTGGAAAATCCCATGGGCAGAGGAGCCTGGTAGGCTGCAGTCCATGGGGTTGCTGAGGGTCGGACATGACTGAGCGACTTCACTTTGACTTTTCACTTTCATGCATTGGAGAAGGAAATGGCAACCCACTCCAGTGTTCTTGCCTGGAGAATCCCAGGGATGGGGGAGCCTGGTGGGCTGCCATCTATGGGGTCACACAGAGTCCGACACGAATGAAGCGACTTAGCAGCAGCAGCATATGATGTCAGCCTTGTAATTGTTCTTTCATATTCTTTTCAGTGTAGCAAATAGGTGTGTCATAGTTCATCCGTCCTAAATAGAGACTCATTACTCATATCACATTCAGAGTGTCCCTTTAATACCATTACAAAAATAACTGTTCATCATCATTTAATATGTTGGGCAACAAATTCTATTTCTCTTACCATAGGCTATCATGGATGATTTCTATATCTTACAAATAATTCGCAAGTGGAATTATATGAAGATGCAATTCAGAAAAACTTAGTTCCTAAAGTACTAAATCAGATGATATATTAGTTTACTAGGGCTGCCATAACCAAGGTGCCACAGACTGGGTGGCTTCAGTTCAGTTCAGGCACTCGGTCGTGTCCGACTCTTTGCAACCACACGAACCACACCACGCCAGGTCTCCCTGTCCATCACCAACTCCCGGAGTTCACCCAAACCTATGCCCATTGAGTCGGTGATGCCATCCAACCATTTCATCCTCTGTCGTCCCCTTCTCCTCCTGCCCCCAATCTTTCCCAGCATCAGGGTCTTTTCCAGTGAGTCAGCGCTTCACATGAGGTGGCCAAAGTATTGGATTTTCAGCTTCAGCATCAGTTCTTCCAATGAACACCCAGGACTGATGTCCTTCAGAATGGACTGGTTGGATCTCCTTGCAGTCCAAGGGACTCTCAAGAGTCTTCTCCAACACCACAGTTCAAAAGCATCAATTCTTCGGCTCTCAGCCTTCTTCACAGTCCAACTCTCACATTCATAAATGACTACTGAAAAAACCATAGCCTTGACTAGACGGACCTTTGTTGGCAAAGTAATGTCTCTGCTTTTCAATATGCTATCTAGGTTGGTCATAACTTTCCTTCCAAGGAGTAAACATCTTTTAATTTCATGGCTGCAATCACCATCTGCAGTGATTTTGGAGCCCAGAAAAATTAAGTCAGCCACTGTTTCCCCATCTATTTGCCATGAAGTGATGGGACCAAATGCCATGATCTTAGTTTTCTGAATGTTGAGCTTTAAGCATAATTATTTTTCTGTTAATTCTAGGGGCTAGAAATCTGATGCAAGGTGTTGGCAGATATGGTTTCTCTAGGCTTCTCTCCTTGGTCTGTAGATGGCTTTTGTTTCCCCATATTTTACCTGGTCTTCCCTCTGTGTGTGTCAGTGTCTTTCACACCTTTGCTTATAGGACACCAGTCAGAGTGGATAAACCTCACCATAATCACCTTATTTTCCCCCAACTGCCTCTTTAGAGACGCTGCCTCCCACAGGTTTACATTGTGAGCTACTGAGGCTTGGAATTTCAGCACATGAATTTAGGGAGGAATGGATGAGACACAATTCAGCCCGTAACATGGCATCAAGTCTTAATGGTCTTAAGTATTCTTCCAAATAAAATCCATAATTTAGTTTGAAAATCTACCACAATTCATCCCCAAATCTAGTTTTCAGGACTGGACAAACCCTCTCTGAAATATTAATAGGCAGAGTTATTTTAAAGCAGCATCACCAGTCAATTTTCTGTGATTACAATAGACTATGTAAGTCATATAAAAATCTATTTTGATATGTAGCTTCAAGGTTGTTTTACTATGAAAAATTGCTCTAATAAGCTAGTGTAAATTCTATATATCCAGTGCATTTTCCAGTTGACATTTGACTTGGGGTAAGAATGGTTGCCTTTCATTCTTACTCAGGGTAAGAATGGTTGCCGATAAAGGACAGAAATGGTATGGACCTAACAGAAGCAGAAGATATTAAGAAGGGATGGCAAGTATACACAGAAGAACTATACAAAAAGATCTTCACGACCCAGATAATCACAATGGTGTGATCTCTCACCTAGAGCCAGATCTCCTGGAATGTGAAGTCAAGTGGGCCTTAGAAAGCATCACTATGAACAAAGCTAGTGGAGGTGATGGAATTCCAGTTGAGCTATTTCAAATCCTGAAAGATGATGCTGTGAAAGTGCTTCACTCAATATGCCAGCAAATTTGGAAAACTCAGCAGTGGCCACAGGACTGGAAAAGGTCAGTTTTCATTCCAATCCCAAAGAAAGGCAATGCCAAAGAATGCTCAAACTACCGCACAACTGCACTCATCTCACATGCTAGTAAAGTAATGCTCAAAATTCTCCAAGCCAGGCTTCAGCAATACATGAACCATGAACTTTCAGATGTTCAAGCTGGTTTTAGAAAAGGCAAGGAACCAGAGATCAAATTGCCAACATCTGCTGGATCATGGAAAAAGCAAGAGAGTTCCAGAAAAACATCTATTTCTGCTTTATTGACTATGCCAAAGCCTTTGACTGTGTGGATCACAATAAACTGTGGAAAATTCTGAACGAGATGGGAATACCAGACCACCTGATCTGCCTCTTGAGAAATCTGTATGCAGGTCAGGAAGCAACAGTTAAAACTGGACATGGAACAACAGACTGGTTCCAAATAGGAAAAGGAGTACGTCAAGGCTGTATATTGTCACCCTGCTTAGTTAACTTCTATGCAGAGTACATCATGAGAAATGCTGGACTGGAAGAAACACAAGCTGGAATCAAGATTGCCGGGAGAAATATCAATAACCTCAGATATTCAGATGACACCACCCTTATGGCAGAAAGTGAAGAGGAACTAAAAAGCCTCTTGATGAAAGTGAAAGAAGAGAGCGAAAAAGTTGGCTTAAAGCTCAATATTCAGAAAACGAAGATCATGGCTTATGGTCCCATCACTTCATGGGAAATAGACGGGGAAACAGTGGAAACAGTGACAGACTTTATTTTTGGGGGCTCCAAAATCACTGCGGATGGTGACTGCAGCCATGAAATTAAAAGATGCTTACTCCTTGGAAGGAAAGTTATGACCAACATAGATAGCATATTCAAAAGCAAAGACATTACTTTGCCAACAAAGGTCCATCTAGTCAAGGCTATGGTTTTTCCAGTAGTCATGTATGGATGTGAAAGTTGGACTGTGAAGAAGGCTGAGTGCCAAAGAATTGATGCTTTTGAACTGTGGTGTTGGAGAAGACTCTTGAGAGTCCCTTGGACTGCAAGGAGATCCAACCAGTCCATTCTAAAGGAGATCAGCCCTGGGATTTCTTTGGAAGGAATGATGCGAAAGCTGAAACTCTAGTACTTTGGCCACCTCATGCAAAGAGTTGACTCATTGGAAAAGACTCTGATGCTGGGAGGGATTGGGGGCAGGAGGAGAAGGGGACGACAGAGGATGAGATGGCTGGATGGCATCACTGACACGATGGACGTAAGTCTGAGTGAACTCTGGGAGTTGGTGATGGACAGGGAGGCCTGGCGTACTGTGATTCATGGGGTCACAAAGATTGGGACATGACTGAGTGACTGAACTGAACTGAAGAATGATTGCACTGTAGCGTGGAAAGAACTTTGGTAAAAAGGATTTCTAGGTTTCAGGACTCTCTCTAAGGTAATGTTAGTTATAACCTGACCTGTAACTGACCTAATTTTTAGCTTTCTTACTAATAAAATCAGGATAATGTTTCTACTTTGAGTTGTTTTGAAAATTATATTTTGTTTGACAAATATTGCAATCCTTAGTTTTACAGCCATTCAAATAATTCTGCTCTTCTTTTTAAAATATTTCATTCAGTTTAGGCAATATTCAAGTTATCCATGCATACTGAAAACCCAAACAGCTTCCAAAGGTATCTCTTTTTAATAAGCAACAGCAAAGGCCTTAAAAAAAATCTGGCTCAGCATATACAACAATAATATCCTGCAGTATGGAGAACATAAATGTATTTTATTGTTTCTCCTCTGAAAAGCGAAAAAAAAAAAAAAATTGCCTGATTTTATGGTTACAATCTGAGAAGAGAAAATCCAAGGTCAGGACATACACACTTACATACATACACCGACAGAGAAATTAATTAACACAGACTTACATTTTGAGGAAGTGAACCAGGCATGACAGATAAAAGCAAGGAGTCTACTAGATTATAATCACACAGATTCTCCTGGAGGTGATGTGATCAACACGTAACCAATGAACAACTGAACCCATCAGGATGTACCTCTGGCATACCACATACATGCGTAACACGTTCACTTTCTGAAGAGTTAAGGAAAACATACCTGCAATGCACTGATTAGTGCCACATCCACCTCTGAGGATCAGAATGAAATTCTAGGCCAAAGAAAGATAGAGGAAGCCTTCAAACTGAAACTCTGGCTTTTGCCTTTACTTTGAAGGATCTATCCTGTAATAGCTGCAGAGCTGTAAAAGGATGTTTGGTCACAGAGGAAAGTGTAGCTTGAGTTGAATCTGAAGTTTGAGTACACAATTTGTCTAGAAAAAACACTGGCAATGTAAAAAAGGCACTATCTTTCCCTTCAGTTCATTTCAGTCACTCAGTCATGTCTGACTCTTTGCGACCCCATGGACCACAGCACGCCAGGTCCCTCTGTCCATCACCAACTCCCAGAGTTCACCCAAACCCATGTCCATTGAATCGGTTATGCCATCCAGCCATCTCATCCTCTGTCATCCCCTTCTCCTCCCACCTTCAATCTTTCCCAGCATCAGGGTCTTTTCAAATGAGTCAACTCTTCACATCAGGTGGCCAAAGTATTGGAGCTTCAGCTTCAAATACTATCCTCCAAAGAATATCAGGATTGATTTCCTTTAGGATAGACTGGTTGGAGCTCCTTGCAGTCCAACGGACTCTCGAGAGTCTTCTCCAACACCACAGTTCAAAAGCTTCAATTCTTCGGCGCTCAGCTTTCTTTACAGTCCAACTCTCACATCCATACATGACCACTGGAAAAACCATAGCTTTGACTAGATGGACAATATGGACTAACCACATCTAAATTGACTGCAATAAGTTGTGTTTACATGATGCTGTACAATATAGTTTTATGTAAGACTCCTTTTTTGTATTTTTAGTATTTTTTTTTAACTTGGGTTTCTGTTACTAATGTAAAGACACTTGGGGATTTCAAAACAAAGAAAGCTTATGAGTCAAAATAAAGTGCTATTGATTTCAATAGAACAAACATAACATATAAATTGATAAAAAGCATTCATCTCTTATAAATGTGTTTTTCAAAACAAGGCTTTTACCTTCAGCCACTAGTAAATCAAATAAAGATAATTCGAGCTTCTTTTTGAAAAAATTTGAAAAAAGGTAGGGAAATAATTAATGTACTTGTATAGATGTCCTTAGACTCTGAATATCTAGAATTTATAAGGGTAGCTGCAATGTAGGGAGTATTCTTTTTCTTTTTTTTAAATTTTTTCAGTGTTAAAAATAATAAAATTTAAGACTAGATTCTATAAGATTTCCATTCTAGTACAAATGATCTGATATGCATAGTATATGAAACTAAATAATTATTGTGTGTGTGTTTTTTTTTTTACCATTCCCAGCAGTAGAAAAATATGAAGCAAGTAGTACACTAAAATTAACATTGTATTAGAGTGCTGCAGTTATAGTAATAAATGACATAACTGGTAGGCTGAAAAAATTTCCAAGAAAAAAATCAATATTCCACAGTTCAAATTTAAGAGATAATAATATCAAGATATTTAGTAAAAAATGATTTAAAAGCCATTTTGCTGTTCATGTAGTACAGCAGTTTATTGAAAACTTCCTGTTGCTTGTTCTTTGATTAATTCTACCATCTGGAGATACAGTTACAAATGCCCTTTGTAATTAACAGATAATCCAAATAAGGGAAATATTTAACATTAAAATAGAAAAATATTTGATTTCTATTGTTGCTTCAGCCACCAGCAGAGTAAGATTATTGATTACACACACACACACGTATTCAATATTGATGACAGATTCCCAAAGTCTAAAAACGATTAGAAATTAGTTAATACATTATTCCTTTTGCGTCTTCCTCTTGTTCACTGATTCTGAAAACTATAACAAGTCTTTTTATTGAGCCACTTTATCCTTTGGAGATTTTCTTTGCTTTCAGTTCTATTGGGTATTCTCTAAGAGAATACCTAACAGCACATAGGTTATGAATTCTTGATTCATTACATATTTATGAGAGAGTCATTTCCTAGGCAGGTTGATAGGGAGTCTAGGGTCCCCAAGGAGAGAGGGGTCTGGAATTCTCAAGGAGGAAGAAAGGACAAACTTTTTTTCAGGATTATATAACAATAATGTATCCTGCCTAAGGACAGTCTTTGGATTAAACCTTCTGTTATCTTAAAGTGTAAATTATGGGAGTAGACCTGGTCTTACAAGGATGTATCCTGCCTGAGGACAGTGTTATCTTAAATGTAAATTATGTGGGTAGGTCTGATGAGGTCTTTACAACCTCCAGACATTCTTTGGATTATATAACTTCATTGTTAACACTAGCAAGCGGGTACTCTTTCTGTCTCCTTCTGATGCCTATGTCAGAAGCTTTCTCTATCTCCTTTATACTTTAATAAAACTTTATTACACAAAACCTCTGAGTGATCAAGCCTCGTCTCTGGCCCCGGATTGAATTCTTCTCCTCTGGGGGCCAAGAATCCCAGTGTATTCGCGTGATTCAACTATAACCTTTCATTTATTAAAATCTTACCATGCGCTGTTATAATTACTACATGGCTAAGTTGAATGCAAAACACATTGAACTTATTATTTTAAATTTGTTCATAAGTAGCTCAGCACCTACTTATGTCTATTCCTTTAGTAACAAAACTAGGCTATACATTTCTGGGGGGGTTATACATATATTTTTATTATTGGTAATTACTCTTAAATATGTGGCATTATATTTAGAGGATGATAATTGCTTAAGACAGAATTACACCAAGGAAACAGAAACGCCTGAGTGCTTTACCCATGTTTTCTCAAAAATACTTGATGAAAATACATTCACAGGTTAAGAGGGCCACTTTTTATTATTTGTAAGGGTTTTTGGTGTCAAACCATGATAGACATAGAGCTATCATGCAGAGCTATGCTAGACCCATGAAGAACATACTTTCTCTAAACTAAGTAGGCCTAAAAGTTCAAGGCTCAAAGTAGGGCATGTGCTTTTCTTTCTGTTTTCACATCAGAACCCAAAGTCTTAGATCTCCGGGCAGATCTAAGAGCTGCCCACCCAGAGAAAAACCAAAAGCAAGGGAGTGGGAGTATTAGATATAAGACAATATTCTCCCTAATTTCAAGAGAGGAGTTCCTCTAGGCTTGCCTGATCTAGATTTGCCAAAGGCAGATAAGATGAACAGAAAGAAAATGGCAGTTTTTTCAGAAGAATTTACCTAGGAAAAGTGAAAATTCTAGAAGGACCATATTATCTGTAAACTGCATAAGCGATTGCACTTAAAAGCACGGTAGTGAATGTGTTAGTCACTCAGTCATGTCTGACTCTTTGCTAGGTTCCCTCTGTCCATGGGATTCTCCAGACAAGAATACCTAATACAAAAAAGTTGTCATTCCCTTCTCCAGGGAATCTTCCCGACCCCGGGATTGAACCCAAGTATCCTGCATCGGAGGCAGATTCTCTACCCTCTGAGCCAAGAGGGAAGCCCGTACAAATCCATTAGCTCTATATTCTTTCTTTAGAGGGAGTGGCTCTCAAGTCCCCAGTAGAAACTGCTTGGGAAATACCAAGAGACAAAGAAGAGCTCAGAAGTTCTCCTCCCTGAAGGACCTAGCAACTATTAAATCCATACTTAATATGGAGAAAGCTGCTGTTGCTGCTAAGTCACTTCAGTCGTGTCCGACTCTGTGCGACCCCATAGACGGCAGCCCACCAGGCTCCCCCGTCCCTGGGATTCTCCAGGCAAGAACACTGGAGTGGGTTGTCATTTCCTTCTCCAGTGCGTGAAAGTGAAAAGTGAAAGTGAAGTCGCTCAGTTGTGTCTGACTCAGCGACCCCAAGGACTGCAGCCTACCGGGCTCCTCCGTCCTTGGGATTAAGATTACCTAAACATGATAAATTTAATTCTGTACTTTCTTAAAGAGTCTTTATAGATCCATGAGTCTTAGAAATGTGTATATCAAGTCTAATTCTTTTATCTTTCAAGATTTATTGCTTGGATGTGCTACAATAATTTAACATTTCCTTGTGTATTCACTTTTTTTCCTGCACAGCTTGCCAGATCATTTCCTTGGAAAGATTTGGAAGATTATTCAGAATTTCTCATACTCTCTAGACAGGATAAATAAATTATATGATAGTGCTTTTATAAAGTTAAATATGAGAGACAAATCTTTTTTTATATAAGAGCAAATACATTCAAATACCCATCCAAAACTGTAATTTAATGCTATCTTTGATTTCTAGCTATTCTGGTTTAAGATCGAAGAACTTTAGCTTCAGCATAAGTCCTTCTAATGAATATTCAGAGTTGATCTCCTTTAAAATTGACTGGTTTGTTCTCTTGCTGTCCAAGGAATTCTCAAAGAGTTTTCTCCAGCACCACAATCCCCAGACATTAATTCTTTGGTGTTCAGGCATTCTTGATGGTCCAACTCTCACATCCATACATACTATTGAAAAAATTATAGCTTTGGCTATTACACACCTTTGTCTGCAATGTGATGTCTTTGCTTTTTAATACCCTGTCTAGGTTTGTCATGGCTTTTCTTCCAAGGAACAAGTGTCTTTTAATTTTATGGCTGCAATCACTGTCTGTAGTGATTTTGGAGCCCAAGAAAGGAAAATCTGCCATTTTCACATTCCCCCAATTGATTTGCTATGAAATGATGGAACCAAATGACATGATCTTTGTTTTTGAATGCTGAGTTTTAAGCCAGCTTTATCACTCTCCTCTTTTATATTCATCAAGAGGCTCTTTAGTTCCTCTTCACTTTCTGCCTTTAGAGTGGTATCATCTGCATATCTGAGGTTGTGCTATTTCTTCTAGCAATCTTGATTCCAGCTTGTGAGTCATCTAGCCCTGCATTTTGCATGATGTGCTTGCATTAAACCAGCAGGGTGACAAAATACAGCCTTGACGAACTTCTTTCCCAATTTTGGACTAGTCACTGTTCCATGTCCAATTCTGTTTCTTGCCCTGCATACAGGTTTCCCAAGACAGGTAAGGTGGTCTGTTATTCCCATCTCTTTAAGAATTTTCTACAGTTTGTTGTTATCCACACAGTAAAAGGCTCATTGTAATCAATGAATCAGAAGTAGATCTTTTTTAAAAAATTCTCTTGTTTTTCCTATGATTCAACGGATGTTGGCGATTTGATCTCGGATTCCTCTGTCTTTTCTAAATCCAGCTTGTACATCTAGAAGTTCTTGATTCATATACTGTTGAAGCCTGGCTTGAAAGACTTAAATTAGTCTTATCAAGAAAGCATTGTTAATTTTACTGCAAACCAGAAAAACTTACTTGAAACATTTCCTTTTAAGATATAGGTCTTATCCAAAGGATATTTAATTGAGACTTCTTGAATTAAAAGATAATAATATAAGTCCACTAGCCCAGTCACAGATATGAGCCTTTTAATCTTGTGTTTAGCACTCACTTGATACTATTTTTTTAAGAGAAAGAGGGGGAAAAAAAGAGAAGAGAGAAAGAGGAAGAGGGTGAATATATCTAGTGTGGATTAGAAATAAAATAGGCAAATCACAAGGAGAACTTGAAATGTTATATGTCTCTCCTCCAGGCACTGCTTTATACATTCTCATCATCAAAGTGAAAACATTCTCCAAAAGCTGGTTTACAACATCTACTTTCTAGACTTTGTTTTCTCTCTACTATGAACTACATGTTTCTGTCTTCTCAAAATTTACATTGTAAAGACTTAACCGTCCGTGTGAGTGTGCTTGGAGATGGAGCCTTTTACGGAAGTAATTTAGGTTAAGTGTGGTTGCGTCTTCCAGGTGTGTCCTTATAAAAAAGGAAAGAACACTAGAGCTTTCTGTCTCAGCCAAGTGAAGGCACAGCAAGAAGGCTTCCATCTGTAAGCCAGGAATACAGCTCTTATCAGGAAGTGAACTGGCCAGCACCTTGATTTAAGAATTCCCAGTCTCTAGCGTTGTGGGGGCAGGAGGAGAAGGGGACGACAGAGGATGAGATGGCTGGGTGGCATCACTGACTCAATGGACGTGAGTCTCAGTGAACTCCGGGAGTTGGTGATGGACAGGGAGGCCTGGCGTGCTGTGATTCATGGGGTCTCAAAGAGTCAGACACGACTGAGTGACTGATCTGAGCTGATCTGAGCATTGTGAGAAATAAATTTCTTTTGTTGAAGCCACCCATCTCTAGTATTTGGTTATGGTAACCTCAACAGACTAATGCACACTGATCTTCCAGTTCCAATATCTCCACTCCAAAATTTTTCACGATTTCAACCCTTTTGACATCTCTAACAGATTACTTCACATCACTGATCCTGTGTCGTTTTCTTACTTAACCAGGGTGATGTTATACAGTCTTGTCATACTCCTTTCCCAATTTTGAACCAGTCCATTGTTCCATGGTTCTAACTGTTGCTTCATGAACCTGTATATAGGCTTCTCAAGAAAACAGATCAGGGTGGTCTTGTATTCCCATCGCTTGAAGAATTTTCCAAAGTTTGATGTGATCCACACAAAGTCTTTAGTGTAGTCAAAGAAGCAGAGGGAGATGCTTTTCTGGAATTCCCTTGCTTTTTTGATGATCCAGCGAATGTTGGCAATTTGATCTCTGATTCCTCTGCCTTTTCTAAATCCAGGTTGTATATATGGAATTTCTCAGTTCAAATACTGCTGAAGCCTGGCTTAAAGGATTTGAGCATAACCTTGCTGTCATGTGAAATGAGTGCAATCGTGTGGTCGCTTGGACATTCTTTGGCATTGCCCTTCTTTGGGACTGGAATGAAAACTGACCTTTCTAGTTTTGTGGTCACTGCCGAGTTTTCCAAATTTGCTCACATATTGAGTGCACCACTTTGACAGCATCATCTTTTAAGACTTGAAATAGCTCAGTGGGATTTCCATCACCTCTTGGCTTTGTTTGTAGGAAAGCTTCCTACGGCCCATGTGACCTCACACTCCAGGATGTGTGGCTCTAGGTGATCACACCACAGTGGTTATGCAGTTCATTAAGATCTTTTTTTGCTGTATAGTTCTTCTACGTATTTTTGCCACCTTAATCCCTTCTCTTTCTGTTAGGTCCTTACCAGTTTTGTCCTTCATCATGCCCCTCCTTGCATGAAATTTTCCCTTGCTATCTCCAATTTTCTTGAAGAGAATGCTAGTCTTTCCCATTCTATTGTTTTACTTTGTTTCTTCGTATTGTTCACATAAGGCTCCTTCTCTCTGCTTGCTCTTCTCTGGAACTCTGCATTCAGCTGGGTATATATCTTTCTCTCTCTCCCTTGCCATTTGCTTCTTTTCCTCAGCTTTTGTAAGGCCTCCCCAGACAACCAGTTTGCCTTCTTGTATTTCTTTTTCTTTTGCATGGTTTTGGTCCCACTGCCTCCTGTACAATGTTTTGAACCTTCATCCATAGTTCTTCAGGCACTCTGTCTACCAGATCTAATCTCTTGAATCTATTTATCACCTCCAGTATATAATCATAAGGGGTTTGACTGAGGTCATACCTGAATGACTTAGCAGTTTTCCCTACTTTCTTCAATTTAAGCCTTACACTTTGTGGTAAGGAGATAACGATGTGAGCCACAGTCAGCTGCAGGTCTTCTTTTACTGACTGTATAGAGCTTTCCATCTTCAGTCACAAAAAATATATATTCAATTTGATTTCAGTATTTCCACCTGGTGATGGTCCATGTGTAGAGTCATCACTTGTGTTTGTGCTGTTGGAAGAGATTGTTTGCTATGACCAGTGTGTTCTCTTGGCCAAACTCTGCCAGCCTTGCCCTTTTCTCCATTATTAAAATATGTGGAAGACTTCATGATCTCTTGTCTACAGTGCTACAACAGATTTTCTCATGACTTTCACTCTTGATACTTCAAAACCTATTCTGCACACAAATACCAGACAGTACATTTTTAAATCAGTAAATTTTTAAATCAGATTACCTTCCTGCTCAAATCTCTCCAAGCCTTGGCATTTATTCCAAATGATGACAAACTTAATGGTCAACAGTACTTGATATGATCTGGGAAGTGGAAAGTGGAAGTGTTAGTCGCTCAGTCCTGTCCCATTCTTTGCCACCCCAAGGACTGTAGCCCTGCAGGCACCTCTGTCCACAGAATTCTCTGGGTAAGCATATTGGAGTGGGTTACCTTTTCCTACTCCAGGGGATTTTCCCAACCCAGGGATCAAACCCAGGTCCCCGCATTGTGACTTACCATCCAAGTCCCCAGGGAAGCCCATATGATCTGAGTTCTGTTTATTTTTCTGACTTCTAACATTGTGCTTGTCACTCATCCTGCCCAAATTGGCTGGCATTCAGAATGTTTCTTGAATGTGCACAGCTTGTCCCCGTCTAAGTGCCTTTCAACTTGTCATTTCCTCCACCTGGGGTTAGTTTCACCAATCGCCAGTCTCACTCCTTCATTTTATTCAGGTTTCTGCTTAAATCCCGTTTTCTTAGTGAAGATTTCCTAGACTGAATTTTAAAATCACCGTCCCATATACATCTTGTGCTGTGCTTAGCTGCTCATTCATGTCTGACTCTTTGCAACCCAATGGACTGTAGCCTAACAGGTTCCTCTGTCCGTGGGATTCTCCAGGCAAAAATACTGGAGTGGGTTGCCATTCTCTTCTCCAGGGATATGCATCCTGTGGTAAGGAGATACCAATTTGTTTTTGTTTAAACTTTCTTTATAATTCTTTACTACTTTAT
>NW_020867422.1:0-31506 GCF_003369695.1 Bos indicus x Bos taurus | reverse complement strand
AGTCGCTCCTTTGATTTTTGAGGCACCGCTAAACAAAAAAATTCTTCCATTACTCAGTCAATTCTAATTAATACCGCGCAGGAGAGTATAGCTGCATCCTGAAGAAAGACACCCAAGCGCCCAGGAGGTGAGCGGGAGGGCGGGAGCGGAGGCACCACCGCGCTGAGTGGCCTCTCCTGGCGGCCTCCCCACCACAAACGCGCCCCCACGGCCCGCCCTCCGGCACCAGCGCCCACGGCCGGCCGCCAAGGACCCCTCAGACTTGAGACCCCATCGGCACTCCAGACCCGCAGGAAGCGGCTGCGGCTACGGCTACGCCGCCGCCTTCCTGCCCTCCCGCCGCCTCCTCGGAGCCTCGTTCCGGCGCCTCTCGCGTCTTTGTCCCACACAAGCCTACAGCCTGTCACAGCGTTACACGCCTCCCCCCTTCAGGGACGCACCGGCGAGAATCCGAAGGGAGCGACGGCCCAGGTACCAGGACTACGCGAAGTAGACAGCGACACCCCCAACGCCAGAGCATCTGAAGGCGCCCGCCTCAGCGCAGCCAATCGCGGACAAGTCCCTGGCGCGTGCGCAGTAGCTTCCTGCCGCAGTTCCGGGTCCGCCTAATTGGACGAGGTGACCGCTTCGTCTCTAATTGGACGACGTGTTGGCATAACTGCGCAAGCGCCTTCGTGTGTCTCCTCTAGCGCTCACTTCCAACTTGGTTTCGGAATTGCGGTTCATGGAGAATCCTATGGGCGGAGGAGCTTGGTGGGCTACAGTCCACGGGGTCGCAAAGAGTTGGACACGACTGAGCGACTTCACTTTCTTTCACTTTCGCAAGTTTGCTGCCAACACTCAAATATGGTGTAGATGCTAAGGCTACAGACCACATCCTAGGACACATAAAGCATATTTCTTAAATCAAGAGAACGTCTCCATGGACATGTTTGTGCAGTTTGATGGTCGTCTGAATAGCAGTATCTGCTGCGAAAATATATATACAAAATAATTGATTTTTTTTTTTAACCTATAGCTCTTAAGTTATGCCTTACTTTAGGAATGAGGTACAAACAAGATCTTCACGACCCAGATAATCACGACGGTGTGATCGATCACTCACCTAGAGTCAGACATCCTAGAATGTGACGTCAAGTGGGCCTTAGAAAGAATCACTAGGAACCAAGCTAGTGGAGGTAATGGAATTCCGGTTGAGCTGTTTCAAATCCTGAAAGATGATGCTGTGAAAGTGCTGCATTCAATATGTCAGCAAATTTGGAAAACTCAGTAGTGGCCACAGGACTGGAAAGGTCAGTTTTTCATTCCAATCCTAAAGAAAGGCAATACCAAAGAATGCTCAAACTAGCAGCACAATTGCACTCATCTCACATGCTAGTAAAGTAATGCTCAAGATTCTCCAAGCCAGGCTTCAGCAATACTGAACCATAAACTTCCAGATGTTCAACCTGGTTTTAGAAAAGGCAGAGGAACCAGAGATAAAATTGCCAACATCCATTGGATCATCAAAAAAGCAAGAGAGTTCCAGAAAAATATCTATTTCTGCTTTATTGACTATGCCAATGCCTTTGACTGTGTGGATCACAATAAACTGTGGACAATTCTGAAAGAGATGGGAATACCAGACCACCTGACCTGCCTCTTGAGAAACCTGTACGCAGGTCAGGAAGCAACAGTTAGAACTGGACATGGAAGAACAGACTGGTTCCAAATAGGAAAAGGAGTACATCAAGGCTGTATATTGTCACCCTGCTTATTTAACTTCTATGCAGAATACATCACTTTTCATTTTCATGCATTGGAGAAGGAAATGGCAACCCACTCCAGTGTTCTTGCCTGGAGAATCCCAGGGATGGGGGAGCCTGGTGGGCTGCTGTCTATGGGGTCGCACAGAGTCGGACACAACTGAAGGGACCTAGCAGGAGCAGCAGCAGCAGCAGAGTACATCATGAGAAACGCTGGGCTGGAAGAAGCACAAGCTGGAATCAAGATTGCCAGGAGAAATATCAGTAACCTCAGATATGCAGATGACACCACCCTTATGGCAGAAAGTGAAGAGGAACTAAAAAGCCCCTTGATGAAAGTGAGAGGAGAGTGAAACAGTTGGCTTAAAGCTCAACATTCAGAAAACTAAGATCATGGCATCCAGTCTTATCACTTCATGGCAAATAGATGGGAAACAGTGGCTGACTTTATTTTGGGGGGCTCCAAAAATCACTGAAGATGGTGACTGTGGCCATGAATTAAAAGATTCGCTTACTCCTTGGAAGGAAGTTATGACCAAACCTAGATTGCATATTCAAAAGCAGAGACATTACTTTGCCAACAAAGGTCCGTCTAGTCAAGGTTATGGTTTTTCCAGTGGTCCTGTATGGATGTGAGAGTTGGGCTGTGAAGAAAGCTGAGCACCGAAGAATTGATGCTTTTGAACTGTGGTGTTGGAGAAGACTCTTGAGAATCCCTTGGACTGCAAGGAGATCCAACCAGTCCATCCTAAAGGAGATCAGTCCTGGGTGTTCATTGGAAGGACTGATGCTGAAGCTGAAACTCCAACACTTTGGCCACCTGATTCGAAGAGCTGACTCATTGGAAAAGACTCTGATGCTGGGAAAGATTGAGGGCAGGAGGAGAAGGGGATGACAGAGGATGAGATGGTTGGATGGCATCACTGACTCAGTGTACATGAGTCTGAGTAAACTCTGGGAGTTGGTGATAGACAGGGAGGCCTGGCATACTGTGGTTCATGGGGTCGAAAAGAGTCGGACACGACTCAGCGTCTGAACTGAACTGAATTTCGACGACTTTGTTAATAGGTTCCTTTTAGGTTCGTGAGTGCTCAGTTGCCCAGTCCTGCCCAGCCCCCTGGACTATAGCCTGCCAGGCTCCTCTGTCCATGAAATTTTCCAGGCAAGCATGCCAGCGGGGATTGCTATTTCCCACTCCTTGGGGTCTTGCGTACAAAGGGATCTAACTGGGTCTTCTGAGTCTCCTGCAGGCAGATTCTTCACTACTGCAACACCTGGGAAGCCCTTCTTTTTAGGTACCCAACTGTGGCCCAGGAGGTTAAGAATCTGCCTGCAATGCGGGAGGCCTGAGTTCGATCCCTGGGTTGGGAAGATCCCCTGGAGGAGGAAATGGTAACCCACTCCAGTATTTTGCCTGGAGAAGCCCCATGGACAGAGGAGCCTGGCGGGCTGTAGTCCACGGGGTCACAAAGAGTCAGACGCAACAGAGCGACTAAGCACACAGTGGAAACATCAGTGAACTGATGTTTTAAAAGTGGTCAAGGGCTTCCCAGGTGGTGCTAGTGGTAAAGAACTCGCCTGCCAATGCAAGAGACTAAAGGAACTCAGGTTCCATCCCTGGGTTGGGAAGATCCCCTGGAGAAGGGAATGGCAACCCACTCAAATATTCTTACCCAGAGAATCCCAAGGACAGAGGAGCCTGGTAGGCTACAAGTCCATAGGGTCGCAGTCCTAAAGAGACACGACTCGAAGTGCCTTAGCATGCACACACACCTTTAATACAGTGACTAGTTAGAAATACATAGGTCTTGGCCCCTTTAATGTGAACTATCTCCAAACCAGGACACCATCTGTAGTATGTAGAAAAATATTCCAGTTTGAACAAAACACTTAAAGTGTGTAAATAGAATAATTTTTATCATTTAGTATTAAATTTTACCAAATTGTAGTAGAGTAGCTATCTTTTTTTATATAATACATTGTTACAGTTTTTAGACCTTATTTTGGTAAAATTCGTGTTTTTAATAAAGATGTTATTACTTATATAACAGCATAAATTTCTGTGTTCATAGTTTAAAAAGCTTGGGCTAATTTTCTACGGTAAAGATAAGGACAAAAAGCAAAGCTATGAGTGATGAGTATAATCCAAAAGAAATACAGTCCTAGTTGGACATAGCAAATAAAATACTTTTATTTGACAGAGTAAATTTCAACTTATTTATGTTTTATACGGTATTGTCTGTAAGGGGAAGAAATCAACCTTACTTTTTTATTCTTTCTAATAAAAATTATCATCTTGAATATTTTACTTCACTTATTTATTTAATTATATTAGATTACAATGGCTTAAAATATATCTGCATTTTAGTCAGAAAGAATACAACTATTCTCAGTACTAACATAATTTATTACATAATGATTTGTAATTGTCTGCATTTTCAGTCAACAGGTTAACTTTGTGCCAGTCACGTATAGGTGCTGGGGGATATGTGTGTTCGTCACTCAGTCGTGTCCAGCTCTTTGTGCCCCATGGGCTATAGCTCACCAGGCTCTTCTGTCCATCGGAATTCTCCAGGCAAGAATCCAGGAATGAGTTGCCATTCCCTTCTCCCGGGGATCTTCCCAACCCAGAGACTGAACCTGAGTCTCCTCACATTGCAGGCAGATTCTTTCACCACCTGAGCCACAAAGGAAGCCCACTCGGGGATATAGCAGTGGGTAAAACAGATAAAAATCCCTATCTTTATGCAACTTTGCTTTCTAATGGACAATCAATAAAGAGCATAGATAAATAAGTAAATTATTTTTAATAATATAAAAAGTAAATAAATTATTTAATAATATACTGTTAGATAATGCAAACGTGGTATGAAGAGTAAAGCAGAGATGGAGGGTATTGAAATTTTAGATAAGGTAACCAGGGAAAGCCTCCCTCAACAAAGGTCCCTTGGTAATCAGGTACTTAGGGGCAGTAGGAGCACAGAGGATTTGGTGGCTGAAGCAGAGTTCAGAGTTGAGAGAGTAGTCGATGAAGTCAAAGAGATAACAAGGTAGGGAGAAATCACGTAGAAACTTGTGGATCATTATAAGGACTCTGGCATTTATTCTGAAATGGGAGGGTTTTGAGCTGAGTTAGGAGACTATTTACATAATTGCGACAAGAAACAATGGTGGCTTAGCCCTTCGTGGCTGCAGCAGAGGTGGTAACAGTTACAGTCAAGATATGTTTTGAAGGTAGAGGCCAAATCAGAGGTAGAGTGTATGAGAAAAGGAGTAAATAAAAATGACTAAGGTTTTAGGCTTGAGAAACAGGAAGATGGAGTCGCCATTTATTGAGAAAATGAAATTAGCAGAGGAGTAGTTACCATGAAGGGAATGTGAGTTCAGTTTGGATAGTCCAGATTTGAAGTGCTTACTAGACACTGGTGGAGATGTAAAGGTGCAAATCTGGGGCAACATAGGAGAGGTCTAGGTTGGAAATTTAGAGGAATCAGCATGTAATGGTGCTATCTAAAGCCATGACCCCAAGAACAAAAAATTTAACGAACAAGTAAACAATGAAGCCATGACTCTGAATGTGGACAAGATAATGAAAACAGTTTTTGAAAAAAAGTCATCCTGGAGAATTCCCTAGCAATCCAGTGGCTAGGACTCAGTGTTTTCACTGCCATGGCCAGGGTTCAATCCCTGGTCAAGGAACTAAGATACCACAAGCTGTGAGGTGTGGCCCCCCAAAAAGAAAAATAAATTAAAACTCTTCATCCAGGCAATTCTATGGATACAGATATCTTTGGAGCAGAAAGGTGGTAAATTTTAGTTCCTTTCCTTCTTTAATCATTAATTAAATATTAAAATGTTATCACAAATACTTTTTATAAGGACATTATACTGTGTCCTCAGGTTCAGTTAACTTAGAACTATTGAAAGTAAAAGTAATAAAAAAAAAAAGTAAAAGTAAAAAATAACTTCTAATTTTTAAATAACTTTAGAGTTTTGATAATATTGGCTAATTGATGAGCCAACACCAGCATCACAGCTGAACATTTCTACGAGGGGGAATGGAGAGGGGGGAAAATAATTTGAATACCTCCTTTTCATGGCATACCCTTCCTTTTTCAGTTGTGTTTATTCTACTTGTCTCTTAGTCACTACATTTCCTCAATTTTGGACTGCTACTTTGTACTTCAGTTGTACAATAAATGTGTATAATAACATCTCTTCTGATTCATCCTCTCCAGTATACACATTCTGAATTGTACTTTACTTTTTTATTTTTTTACTGAAGTATGGTTGAATTACAATGTTCTGTTAATTACTGCTGTACATAAAAGTGACTCACCTATATGACAAATATACATTCTTTTTCATATTCTTTTCCATTATGGTTTATCACATGAATCCCATTTTATACTTAAGAGTATGGAACAAAATAGAGGCCCCACTGATAATTTGTTCATATCACATAGCAAGTTAATGAACAGGAAAGTCAGGACTAGTGCCTACCCTTTTACATTTCCAATTTTTTATGTCTTTTCATTAAAATGAGTTTGGGAGAGAAGCAGCTTTTTAAAATTCCACACACTTATGGAGCAGTTTTGGGATGATATTTGCTATAGATGACTTTGGCTTACAAATGAATTCCTTCTGATTTCTTATTTAAAGTAAACAATGAATCCAGAGGACCCTAAATTAGTCTAGCAGAGTCAGACACTTCTGAGAGACTGAACTGAACTGAACTGAGGTGCCGGGGACCAGCCCCGGTGGATCCAGGGAATTCGAAGCGGGGACGGCGTCGGCGAGGATCAGGAAAACAACTGCTTAATTAAACGTTAATTAAGGATATAAAGAGTAATAGAATAAGGATAGCTCAGTGAAGAAATTCAGTGGAGAAAAGAGGCTGAATAATTCAGCCAGAAGGTAAGAGAAAGAACGACATGGTGAGACCAAGTTTCGGTGAACAAGGCCCGCACTTTATTTTCCAAAGTAGTTTTTATACCTTAAGTTATGCATAGAGGATAATGGGGGAAGGGGTAGAGTCATGCAGCAAGCCAGGCTTTCTTCCTGCAAACTTATCATATGCAAAAGTTTAGGTGATTTGCATCATCTTCTGGCCCGGAGGCCTTTTCCTCTAAAGGTGATTATTCTAAAGTCAGGCGCCAGCCTCCAAAAAGCATTAGATAAAGTTGCATTCCTACAGAGCAAAGGTGTGGTGGGCTATAACAAGAAAAAGAATTAATTCAAGGGTCCCAGGTTACAAACATTAAAGCTACTATTTACACCAATTATATTAATCAATACACTGCCAGGGACACAGCAGGTAAGGGATATGGAGACTTAGCAGCAAACATTGGCCCAACAAGTGAGAATCCCTTCACCAATACAATTTCTAATCAATCTTTTAACTGCTCAAAGGAATCTGTATTTAGACAGTTTAGAACATCTCATGCCTCTCACAGTTTGGAGGCTCTGAGCAATCACATGTGGCCGGAAAAACCTATTCAGGCAGGCTAGAGGACTTCCAAGGGAGTTTGTAGATTGAAACACTGTCACACCCAGGAATTATTAACTGCAGCTGTAAGCTAACTCTTTTTTCAGAGAGGTAGTGGGGGACAGCCCCCCGTAAAGTCAGAGGTGTAGGTGAAAGCACAAAGCAGAAAGTAGGCAGACTCTGGTTTTGGGGGTAGATTGCTCGAGAATTTCCAGGGAGACTCCTGAGGCTTGATCCCGCCTTTGCGTATGTCAAGCCTCCTTCCTCATGACCTTTGCCACGGGCGGAGCTCGCTCCCCACACTGAGGTATCCTCAAAGTGTTATTTTGTAATGACCCTACTCTGGCTAGTGTATTTATTATATATTCTTGGTTTTTTTGTTTGTTTGTTTGTTTCTATTTATTTTTTGCTATGCCATGTGCAGGACCTTCATTCCCTGACCAAAGATTGAACCTGGGCTACAGCAGTGAAAGCACCAAGTCCTGACTTTTTAAAAAAGTCAGATGTGTACCTTAACTTCCAAAATCCAGTGACGTAGGCAGAGCAGAGAAATTTAACTCCAAAGTACTTCTTCACAGCATCCTGTCCTGCACATTCAGTTCAGTTCAGTTCGGTTGCTCAGTTGTGTCCGACTCTTTGTGACCTCATGAATTGCAGCACGCCAGGCCTCCCTGTCCATCACCAACTCCAGGAGTTTACCCAAACTCATGTCCATTGAGTCGGTGATGCCATCCAGCCATCTCATCCTCTGTCATCCCCTTCTCCTCCTGCCCCCAATCCCTCCCAGCATCAGAGTCTTTGCAATGAGTCAACTCTTCACATGAGGTGGCCAAAGTATTGGAGTTTCAGCTTTAGCATCAGTCCTTCCAAAGAACACCCAGGACTGATCTCCTTTAGGATGGACTGGTTGGATCTCCTTGTAGTCCAAGGGAGTCTCAAGAGTCTTCCCAACACCACAGTTCAAAAGCATCGATTCTTCAGCGCTCAGCTTTCTTCACAGTCCAACTTTCACATCCATACATGACCACTGGAAAAACCATAGCCTTGACTAGACAGACCTTTGTTAGCAAAGTAATGTCTCTGCTTTTGTATATGCTATCTAGGTTGGTCATAACTTTCCTTCCAAGGAGTAAGTGTCTTTTAATTTCATGGCTGCGGTCACCATCTGCAGTGATTTTGGAGCCCAAAAAAATAAAGTCTGACACTGTTTCCCCATCCATTTCCCATGACATTAGTTAGGCTCAAATAATGTTTTAAATTATTTAATTTGAATTGCCATACTTGAAAACTGATCACACATCAATAATCTAGATTTTTGGCTTTCTCTTTAAGAGTCACCAGCACATCCATTAAGATAGATATTATTAAACGAAAAGAAAGTTATTATTAAATGAAAAGAAAGTCTTGCTCTCTGGCCACAGGCCTGTACCGCCTGCCCTAGAGTCCACCTCCGGCCCCCGGAGCTCTCCACAGTTTCCCGGACTGGAAGCCTCGAGAATACAGCGAGGCTGCAGTGGTTCCCATGCGAAGGACAGTGACTTAGCCTGTCAACGTAGGCGAGAAGGAGCGGCCATCACGCTCCAGACCAAGATCCGTGCGCCCGGCTCTGTACTAGACGGCTGGTCAGTGGGGGAGACCTGCAGGTGTGGCTCGTCAGGACTCGTGTCGGGAGAGAACATTCCCGAACCCCGCTGCTATCATGAGTCTCCAAGCCGAGATGGGCGTCCTGCTGGGGAGCCGGGCGCACCGTCCTCCAGCCAAGCGCACCCGACTGAAGGCAGGGCGCCTGCCGGACTCAGCACAGCGGCCAAGCTCCGCCAGTCTCAAGGGCAGCACTGCTGCTGCTAAGTCGCTTCCGTCGTGTCCGACTCTGTGCGGCCCCATAGACGGCAGCCCACCAGGCTCCCCGTCCCTGAGATTCTCCAGGCAAGAACACTGGAGTGGGTTGCCATTTCCTCCAATGCATGAAAGTGAAAAATGAAAGTGAAGTCGCTCAGTCATGTCCGACTCTTCGTGACCCCATTGGAGCCCACCAGGGTCCTCCATCCATGGGATTTTCCAGGCAAGAGTACTGGAGTGGGGTGCCATTGCCTTCTCCGCAAGGGCAGCGCTATTGCTAAGTCGCTTCAGTCGTATCCGACTCTGTGTGACCCCATAGATGGCCGCCCACCAGGCTTCCCCATCCCTGGGATTCTCCAGGCAAGAACACTGGAGTGGGTTGCCATTTCCTTCTCCAATGCATGAAAGTGAAAAGCGAAAGTGAAGTCGCTCAGTCATGTTCGACCCTCAGCGACCCCATGGACTGCAGCCTTCCAGGCTCCTCCATCCATGGGATTTTCCAGGCAAGAGTTCTGAAGTGGGGTGCCATTGCCTTCTCCGCAAGGGCAGCGCAGAGCCTGGCAAATCGTGGCCTTGGGACTGTCCTCAAATCAAGATCTTTAGGCTTATGATGTTGTGTGACACGTTGGTGTGTTGAAAAGCAGTAGTTGTGTGCATGAATCAGCAGCGCGAAGACGGTGGGTGAGTGTGTTACATAAGTGTGAGCAGAGACCTCGTGGAGTCTGGAGGCTCCAGGGAACCCGAGGGTGACGGAAAGTCCAGCGAAGAGGACCGGCATGGGGTGGGGGAGGGGGTGCGGTGAGAAGGCAAGAAGTCATCCTAAGGCAGCAGTGTCCATCTAGGGTCCTTGTCCTGAAGTCTTCCAGCCCAGAGGTCCCGGGAGCTGCACCATTTTGTGGGCATGCCCACCCTAGTCCTGAGCTGTAATTGGATTATCCGCCCCCAGCCAATGGGGAATGTAGATGAGGTTCAGGAATTAGGGCTGAGAACAGGGGTCTCACAACTGAAACTTGGGAACACATGTTTTCAGCACAAAGTGTTACAATGAATGGAAGGATTTCATGCATTTGTCAAGGAGGGTGTCCCCATGTTGGCAAAACTAGATAATGAATGGGTCTTTTGAATTTAAAGTCTTGGTGAGTAACGTGGACAAACTACAATCTTCGTGTTGGTAGAAATGCAAAATGGTACAGGCACTATGGAAAACAGTATGGAAAGCCCTAGAAAACTTATAAAAAGAACTACTATATGACCCAGCAGTCCCGCTTCTGTGTATACACTCAAGAATTCAAAGTAAGATCTTGAGCAGGTATTTGTATACCCACATTCATAGCAGCAGCATTATTCATAATAGCCAAGTGGAAGCAACTCTAATGTCTTATTGACAGATGAATAAACAAAATGTGGCATATACATACAATGGAATATTGTTCAGCCTTATACAGAAGGAAATTTTGACATGTATTACACAATGGATGAACATTGTGGACATCATGCTAAATAAAAAAGACAAATGCCACTTATGAGTTACATAGTTAAATTCAGAGACAAAAGAGAAAAATGGTGGGTGCCAGGGGCTGGAGGAAGAAGGGATTCGGAAGCTGTTGTTTAATGGATTTCACATGAGCAAAATGAAAAAAAGGTCCTGGGCTTCCCCGGTGGCGCTAGTGGTAAAGAATCCGCCTGCCAATGCAGCAGACACAAGAGATGCAGGTTCCATCCCTGGGTCGGGAAGATCCTCTGGAGAAGGAAATGGCAACCCACTCCAGTATTCTTGCCTGGAAAATTCCATGGACAGAGGAGCCTGGCAGGCTACAGTCTATAGGGTTGCAAAGAGTCAGACATGACTGAGCACACACACTTAACTCTACACTAAAATGTGGTTAAGATGGCAAATTTTTTTTTAAAAAATTTGTTTTTTTAAAACACAAATTTTTTTTTTAATTTGTTTTTTAAAACACAATTAGTATTTTTTAATTTTAAAACAGAACATTAAAGAAATTTTTTTAGAAGATGCATCATCTTTGGATCTGTCAGTTTTCCAAGGTAGCAACCAGGTGAAGCTGAAGAGTAGTTTAATGCAGCAGGCCCTCTCCAGGGCCACCACCTCCAACTAAGTCTCCTGGCTTTCTCCCTTGTGCCAAGGCCAAAGTGTCAACTGCCAACGCTTCCCCAGTTCTCTCTTCTTCACCTGGTCCTCTTCTCTCATTTTTGTTACTTTCAAGGCCACTGCTAATACTTAAAGAGTTTGCATCCTTTTCTCTAGCTCATGAATTTACAGGATGTTTGTAAGGTCTTGTTCATTACTTCCCAATCTGTCCTTTTAATTTAAAAATAAAGATCACATGCATCTAACTTTTCCATCCTAACTAGTCTTTATACAAACAATTCCAAAGATGTTATGTATGGTCTAACAAGTATAACTGTTAATATCAAGTCTTTTCTTTTGTTCCTTTGGCTATTTTAAACATATACTTACTTCAAAAACTCAATAATAAAATCAGTTTGAAATGTATTAGCTGGATTATTCAAGAATTCCAAGTTGTTCCATGTTCATACACTCACCTACTTACTTTTTAGAAGACGACAAAAAACTACACACACACAAACTTGCTTAGGTGATTTTCTACTAGATTATGAACTTTTGGGGGTTAGAAACTGCATTTTATTCGTCCTTATATTCCCTAGACTGTACTAGGGAACACGGAACACAGCAGACACTTAGAAAACATACTCTTGTTCCTACGTTCTCAATCTCGATTTTTTTACACTAAGCAATAAAACTAAACTGGACCTAGTGCTGCTTCACACACCCTGATTACTACCAGCAACACCGCTTCTAAATAAAGCATAGCAATATTTCGGAGCATTTTTTTCTTCTTCTTACAAAACAAGTATAAATCATTCTGTCAACTCCTTGTGTTACTAATAGAGTATCTTATCCTCAAAGGTATTTCAAGTTTTTCATTAATTTCTAAACACTAAAACTTCTTCTAAAATCTCTTATGTAAAAAGGTTATACAAATAACATATAAAACTATTCTACCAAAGTACACATAAATCTGACGTTCATTTTTGAAGCTATGAGGTCCTACACACACATCTAAATGTATACGACAAGAACCATCGCCCAGCACCTATCTGGCTCACTTTTTTTTTTTTGGCTGCACTGGGAGTTCACTGATGCACACAGGCTTTCTCTAGTTGTGGCCATCGAGGGCTCCTCTCTAGCTGCAGAGCGCAGGCTTCTCACTGTGTTGGCCTCTCTGTTGCAGATCATGGGCTCGAGAGCATAAGGGTTTCAGTGGTTGTGGAATATGAGCTTAGTTGCCCTGGGGCAAGGACTTAACTCATGTCCCTTACATTGGCCAGCGGATTCTTAACCACTGGACCACCAGGGAGTCCAAGAAATACAACTATTTAAACAATTATTTTTACATATATTTGTGTCAGACATTAGGGACAAACTTCAATTTCTATCCAATGTGAAAAATGTGTATTTAGAGAAATGAGTTTATTAGTTTCAGGATTAAAAGGGGTTTAGGTTATCTTGGGTTTTTGAGGCCACTAGTTATGAAAAGATTTCCATTATCTTTCATTTAAATATCTTTAGAATTGAGCTTTACTCCAGGGTTTTCCTAGCAAGCAAATTTTCTATTCACTCACAAACAGTTTTGACGAAACAGTGTGATAAAGGGATGGAATGAGACTCATACACTCCTTGTTTATGAGAACTCTATATTTTATGCCAGATTATATAAACTCAGTATGTTATCTCTTGGGAAAAATATGACTATTTTCTCAAAGTGTAAATTTTATTTCTGTATATATAAAGTACAGATTTTATTAGATGTCTGATTCCCAAAATAACAGTATTAGGATGTGCCTTATTTTAGGTTCTAAAAAACTGCATAATAAAATAGTATAAGTAGGTATAAAGCTAAAACACAAAGCACATACCATTTCTACCTAGCATAAAGGAGAATGTCATGTTTCTTTTTGTACAGCCAAAAGGTTTCCAAAACTGTGCACTCGGTTACCCTAGGAAATTAATAGGTGTGCCACAGGACATTTTAAATTTCTGCGTAGAACACAGCTGTTGCACACGACACAAAATGCTAGCTCGAGGTAGTTTACATCTTCAACATTAGACCGCATCCTTTCCATGACAGTATGTCTTTGCAAAACTGGACTTTCTGCAGTTGAGGTAAGTACTATACAAAAAGCACAGTGGAACAGAATATTGGCAGTGTTTAAGCTGATTCTAAGGTTTGAGAAATTGTGTAGCAACCACAATTACTTGTGGTCAGGACACAAATTCTTATTGTTTGGACCTAATAGCCTAATAAATGGAATTATTAGACACTTCTTTTGGCCGAGGTATACTGTAATACAACTGAAACAGTAAAGGGTACCGTAAGCTAAGAAAGTATCGAGGACGTCTGTGGTATAGGCGAGATACACACTAAAACAAAACCGTCATTTCACTGTTCATTTTTAACCTAGGAAATTTCCTAAACAGCCATTTAAGAAGAGAACAAATATATACAAACATACATACAAAGTTTCCATTTTTATTGAAATCTTGTGTTAGGTATCAAACAAAATTTGCTTTCTTCAGATAAAAATATTCTCTCAGATGTATCCAGGTAACTGCTAAGCCTAAATTGGTCCTCCAATGTCTTGTTTTTACTGTCCTCGTGAAATGTTCATATGCACTTAGGATGTTCCCAAGAATATTTATCGTGTAAAGGACCGTACGTGGCGACCTCTACCGCTGCCTCCACTAACAAACTTTCCTCTCGAGCCTCCACTGCCGCTATTTGCACTTGCCCAGGAAGGCCCAAGCCCCCACGACCTCTGGAAGCACGGTCACGAGGGCTTGGGCGGTAGCCTGTAAAAGAAAGAATATGATTTTCAGTTGCAACATCTTTCCCTTTCCCATTATATAAATACAAAGCTGGGACACCACACTCAAACCAAGACTACTGCTTGCTCCTTTTAATATTCAAGTGCAAGTTCTGTGACTGTGTTGAAGACCACTTTAAATCGTTAAATTGTCTAAACCAAGAATTACATCTCAAATAAAGCTATTATTTTAAAAATGTGTATTTGGGACTTCCCTGGCAGTCCAGTGGTTAACAATCTGCGCTTCCACTGCAAGGGCACAGATAGGGGAAATTAAGATCTCCCATGCCTTATGGTGTGGTCCGAAAAAAAAAAAGTGCATTTGAAACCAAAAGCTATATCTGACCAGAGAATTTCAGACTTGATATAGGAATGTTTTAGAGGGGAACAAAAGGTTATATATTACATACATAAGATCATCCTGTAACAGAAAAGAAAATAATTGACCCTTGAACAACTCGAGGGTTAATCCAATATAATTTACGTTAGCCCTCATATCCAGAGGTTCCTCTGCATCCTTATTTCAAACCATGAACCATATTTACTGTTAAAAAAAAATCTGCCTATAAAAATGGACAACCCTTGCAGTTCAAACCTGCGTTGTTGAAGAATCAAACTGTATACTCCATGAAGATATCTCAGTTTAGTCAACATGAAACCACTCAGATTATACACACAGTTCAGAATCTAAAATTTTGAGAATTTATACAGAATATGTACACTGGGCACTCACTCACAGACATAAAATTACACAGACTTCAGAATTATATGCCTACATTCTAAAATATTCTCTCCCAGAATGAGAATATATGACATTCAACAATCTGGAAAGGATGATTCGCCTCCCTCCTCCTCAGCAACAGCAAGAAGGAAGAGCGTGTACCTGTGGAACTAAGTGGTCGTAATGGTGGAAGAGGACCCCTGTTAAAATTGCTCTGGCCTCCACGACTTTCATTGTAAGTTCCTCGAGGAGTATTCTGAGCACTCCAACTGGAGCCTCTTGTTCCCTCCCGACGACTGTAGTTTCCTAAACATAGACAACACAATCAAAATGTACTTTTACCACAACTCTTCAACTGGATTAAGGAAGATATGACATGTTTTTCTTAAATTTTCAAAAGCAATGGAAGAGCAAATATGGAATTTTGTACATGAAATACAGGTAAGAGTGGCAGCATTATATACAGTCAGGAGCAGAGGCTCTGGAACCAGACTGCCAGGGTTCAAATACTAGTTCTGCCTGTTATATTTTATGTGTCCTGGTCAGCTAACTGACAAGTTTTCCCTTCTGTTAACTGAGGGTACTAAAAGAATCTACCTCATGAGGCTGATGAGAGTATTATATGTCAAGTGTTTAAAATAGTTCCTAACACAGCTATGTGTTCACTATTACTGTAAATATCTATTATCTTTGGCTCTCATCCTCTCAACTCAAAAGCATGAAAACCTGTCATCATCCACTAGTAGAATATAATTTCTGTAAGTTTATACTGTAGAAATTCAGGTTCTAAAATCTTGAAACATTGAAAATAGATTAAATATAACATTAGGAAGCACGCAGATAAAAGAATCGATGATGAACTACACAGAACAATCTTAAGGGAACTGTTGGTAAGGACAACTGTGAAATAATGTATGGATATTATTCAGAAAGGATACACACAATTTTCAATGCAAATAGGAAAAAAGTTAGGCAAGACTTTTTTTAAGCTCAACAGTAATTATGTAGTTAATCAAAAGTTAACTTGAAGATTTTTTCACAGAAAACAACAAAATTCTGTAAAGTAATTATCCTTTAATTAAAAAATAAATTAATTTTTAAAAAAAGATTTTTTCCCATCCAATAAAGTACTTTGCAAATGGTACCATTGGTCTAGATCTAGCTTAATTATAGCAACAAAAAAATACTTTATTTGAATCACTTCTATTCAACAGTCTAATACTGGTAGAACTCATTAGAAAACATATATTAAATAGTTACCTTTACCTTAGTCTCCAAAATTTACAAACAGCTTATGACACTTAAGAGCATCAAAACAAACAATCCACTCAAAAAAATGGGCAGAAGACCTGGAGAGACATTTCTCCAAAGTGGACATACAGATGTCTGACAGGCATGGAGAAAGATGTTCAGCGTCACTAGTTACTAGAGAAATGGAAATCAAAACTACAGTGAGGTATCACCTCATACCAGTCAGAATGGCTGTCATCAAAAAATCCACAAACAACAAATGCTGGAGAGGGTGTGGAGAGAAGGGAACCCCCTACACAGCTGGCGGGAATGTAAACTGGTACAGCCACTATGGAGAACAGCATGGAGGTTCCTTAAAAAATTGAAAAAGAGCTACCATATGACTCTGCAATGCCATTCCTGGGCATATATCTGGAGAAAAACATGATCTGAAAGGACACGTGCACCCCAATGTTCACTGCAGCACTGTTTACAATAGTTAAGACATGGAAGCAACCTAATTGTCCATCAACAGAGGACTGGATAAAGATGCGGTATGTATGTGTATACGTGTGTGTGTGCGTGCTAAGTCGCGTCCGATTCTCTGCAACCCTATGGACTACAGCCCTCCAGGCTTCTCTGTCCATGGAATTTTCCAGGCAAGAATACTGGAGTGGGTTGCCGTTTCTTACTCCAAGAGACCTTTCTGACCCAGGGATTGAATCTGTGTCTCCTGTATCTTCTGCATTGGCAGGCAGGTCTTTACCACTAGCGCCACCTGGGAAGCCCATACACATACACATACATACATACATATATACATGGTGTGTGTGTGTATACATATATATACACACACACATACATATACACACATATACACACAATGGAATATTACTGCCATTAAAAGGAGTAAGATAATGCCACCTGCAGCAACATGGATGGAATTAGAGTGTCATACTGAGTGAAGTGAGTCAGACAGAGGAGAAGAAATATTATATCCCCTTATATGGGGAATCTAACAAGAAATGATACAAATGAACTCACTTACAAAACAGGAGACTCAGACTCAGAAAAACAACTTAAGGTTGCGGAGGAGGGACAGTTAGGAACTCTGGGAAGGTCATGGACACACTGTTGTATTGAAAATGGATAACCAACAAAGACTTACTATACAGCACATGGAACTCTGCTCCACGTGCCCGCCTGGATGGGAGAGGGGTTTGGGGGAGGATGGACATATGTATATATGTGGCTGAGTCCCTTTGCTATTCACCTGAAACTACCAAAACATGGTTAAACGGCTACACTCCAGTACAAAATAAAAATTCAAAGTTTAAAAAAAAGTAGTTACCTTTTGAAGCAGGTGGTGTGAAAAACCTATTCTGACTGTGAAAAGCACCCCGTCCTCCCCGATTGCCTGAAAATCCACCACGAGAGGAGATCTTCTGCGACACTTTGAGTGGCCGTTTTGGTGGTGGTATCCCATCTTGAGGGACCACTTCTTTACTTTCAGCTGCAACAAAGTCATCCACATGCATAGATGGTGGTCTGCTTGTGTTCTGTTTCCTCTGACGAAAAATATCATGGGGTCGTATACCCTGTCCAAAGCCTCCCCTGCCCCTTCCTCTTGGTGGTGGCACAACATGAGCTCGCTTGGCAGGTTCAATGTATTCAGATTTTCCACTATTAAAACAAAAGCATTCCATGAACACCTCTCTTTTACACATTTCCAGCGAAAACATAAGTCAATCTTTGCAATACTGAAAACTGCACTATCAATTATTTCTTATCCTAATCATGTTAAATTTGCAAATATCCCTGCTACCTTCCAGGGAAACAAGAAAACAAGTGAAGAATGGTACTCAACATTTTACTGATATGACTACAACTTTTAAGAAATAACCCAGTTCACTCTTTTTCAAATCTTCTAAACTCTCATAAAGTCTAATAATATAACAAATGGATCAGGTATGTCCTGGCCAAATTATTATCTTTTAAAAAAATTCAAGATGATATTTATGACTCAAATATTACATCAGTGTCCTTTCCCTTTAATAGTCACGTGTTTTAAATTACACTAAAATAAATAACCTTACTTGATTCCAATCAAGATCTTCAGCAAAGTATATTTTACCTTGAAGTTATAAAGGTCTCGTGCTTGTGCTTCCCAAGTTTGAATCCTTTAGTCGTCTTGGTTCTTCCAGGAGATGACGGCTCTGACAGAAACGAGCGCTCTAATTCTGAGTGTAAGTCAAAGTCACTACAACATTTTTCAGAGAGCTCAATTAAGTCAACCTTTACCTGCAGTCATAAAAACGAAACAAAATGAAAAACAGACCTTAAATGCAGCATATTCATGCAGCATTATACTTTAAATGTAACTATTAATGTAACATTTGAATATAGCAATTCCAATTTCCTATAAACTATATTTGATTCTCATAAGAAATTACAGGTCAGCCTCTTTCCTTCATCTTTTCAAAAAGCAACATCATTGGTAGTTTAAAAAAAAGAAAGTCTTAGGAATTCAGCTGCTTTTATTTCAGGGGTTGGGGGTGGGAAGTTAGCATTCTTACTCAAAGGAGGACTATTAGTCTGAGATCTTTGCTGCCTGACAAAGAACTCAGGGTTTCTCTATATAAATTAACAATGGAGTATCTCCAGAACTTTCCAAAAGAATCTGAAATAACACACTCCACAAGCCTTGTACATCACTATGTTATAAAAGAATTCTGTACCACAGATCCCCAAGTTTAATGAATTTAATGAGGTTCCAACCGAAGTCAACTTTCAGAGAATGAAAATTATGTTTAACTTAGGTTTTATCCACATTAATTAAACCTAAAAGACCAAAGTTGTGGCTGCCATCATCCTCCCTAATACATCTATGAGAAGCATAAAACAGACTCCTTTAAAATCTTTATTTATACTTTTATCTATACAGTATTAAGTTAATGAATGTCAATTCCTGTTCGCACTATATTCCTTTAGCAAATGTCTTTTTACATTTCCCCAAATTAAGAGCAGATACCACAACCTATTCTCCTTAAACCCCAATACAGAAATCAATTATAATTTTGTCAGATACTATTCTCTATCCTACAAATATAAGAAACCAAAGTGCTTCAGAGTACTTATGCAAAAACATGATTTTCCCCTCATTCTCAAATATACAGACCATTAATTAGAAAGAGGCAAAATCAGTAGCATAAAAAAAATAGTCCTGGACACCATTAAGTGGGCATCTGACATAAAAATAGTGCAGTATAATCCTGAGACAGACTTTTGACAGCCATAAAATGTCATCTATTTTAGTGCTAACAACATGCAAAGAAACAAAAAAAAATCAACAATTTTTCCCTAAATATTTAGTAATAAAATTATACCAAATCCAGATCTGTATCAATCTCCTCAGCCTGAAATGGAGTGAACCACATAGATTTCAACTGATCATCCATGACATCAGCTAGCACATATGCAGTTCTAGAATAGAAAAAGTATTTCTTAAAAAGCAGAATTCCAAAATCAAGTATTTTGGCTTAACTTCTAAGTAAAACCTGTGAACAACAGAATTAAAAATATTACCCTCTAAAATATTAGCAAAATTAGCACTTCTAAAAAGACTCCTTCAAAAAACTACTTAAGAATTAAGTATCCTTAAAAACTAGCAACTTGGAAATTAATCCTTTTGTAACAAATTTTGATTTTTCAATAAAATAAAACAGAGACCTAGCTTTCTTTCCAAAAAGCCAAATTTATAACAGTATACCAATGTGCAATTTTTCTAAATTTAGAGAATAATTTCACCACATTAAACACTCATTATCTCTAGAAGGACAGTGCTCCAAAGATCAAGAGGCATAGCCTCTAGACCAGGGATCAGTAAACTATGACTCTATTTGGCCAACTTGCTTTTGAATAGCCTGCAACCTAGGAATGGGTTCCACATTTTTAAAGCTTTTTAAAGAAAACCAAAAGAAACAAGCAAAAAGCTATAGAAGTGTGTGCAGCAGAGACTGAGTGTGGCCTGCAAAGTCTAGATTTTTCTTGCCTAGCCCTCACGTGTGTGCTGCGCTGTGCAGGCTCCTCTGTCCATGGTATTTTCCAGGCAAGAATACTGGAGTGGGTTGCCATTTCCTACTCTAGGGAAATCTTCCTGACCCAGGGGTCAAACTCTGTCTCTAGCATCTCCTGCACTGGCAGGCAGATTCTTTACCACTGTGCCACTTGGGAAGCCCTTACAGAAAATAATTTGCTGGCCTCTTCTAGATCCCAGCCATTTGCATGTTTCCCACTATCTACTCAACCACAAAACACTGCTTGTTTTACCTGTTGTTAAACAGATTCTGGAGAGATTCTGGAGCTGAAAGTACTGGTTCCACATCCTGGTCACCAAGAGGTAGAGGATCACCTGATGACTCTAGCATCTGCTTAAGTCCAACCACACTGTCCAACAGAGAATCCAGACTGTCATCATCTTTTGAATGCTCCTAGATACAAACAAAAGCAGAATAAGAAAATGCAGGTAAAACTTGAACATGTATGCCCATAATCTACTGACTCTTTAGTAGAAAAGGTGGTATTCCATTACTAAGAAATTTGGAACACCATCAAGAAATTAGCACTATTATACATATTAAAGTAAAACAAACGCCAAAAACACTTGCCATTTTATTTCTAAGTAACGGTATCAGGGGGCACTCTGCATTCAAACAATAGATCATTCAAAAAGTACTGCCTTCATGTACTCCTTAAAATTCATAATAGTATGGAGGACTTCACTCCAAATCATTAATTCAGAGCATAAATACCCAACTGAGAGGTCACTATTTTTAAAAGTCACTAGGAAAACTTGTACTAGTCAAATTGAGAAGAAAGTATGTCTTAGGAAGGAGCTGTTTTTGTTTCTGGTTTTTTTGTTTTTCTTTTTTTTACCAAAACAAGCTTCTCTAGTTCAAGGAACAAATTTTCTGGACTTTCTTCTTTGCTTTGTAGAAGCTGTTTTAACTCTGCAGCATTAATACTCATCGTCCGTGCTGAATGAGCTCCCTCTACTTCCATGAGACCACTATCGTCTCCACAACATCCCTGTAAATGTCACACACAAGTTAAATTTGAGAGCAGAGAAATTTGCAAAAATGCTTCCAAAATCTCTCAGATATTTAAGATTGCGGCAATCTTCCCCTCAGTGTTTTGGTTTTTACATCAGTACAAACGGCTGGTTTTAAGAATTAGTCAGCTCAAAGCTGAAACAAGTTTTTCTTTACAACTCACAAAATAAACAGGTAAACACATTTCTCAACAAAAATATCCAATGACAAACACACTGGCACTTGCAGGAAACAGAATATACTAATTGATACTCAAATTAATAAAAATGCTGCTATAACAGCTAAAAATGCTGAACTTCCTTTTCTGGAGACAAGGCAAACAACTAAAGAAAACAGGAACCATATATTTAAGACTATGTGTTGTCTACAGATGTCATAAAGTTATTATTTTCTGCTTTAAAAAATATGCCACACAATAAAGTGAATGTGGGAATGGTGAAAAAAATTCACCACACAAAGCAAATCTCAGTTCATGATGATAAATCCATCCATTGTCACATATGAAAGAAAACTTAAGTAGTTTCAAATTTAACACAGCCCTGTTTTAAACATCTCAACATGAATATCGGTCCCACCAATTCTGATGCAGGACTTAGTATTTTTAAGTTAACAGTAACATTAAAATTCGTTTGTAGCTCCTACCATTTTTCCTTTAACTGGACACATTTCAGTGAAAACTAAATGAAAATTATTCTGCACAAATTTCCACTCAAACTGATACTGTGCCTAGAGCACACTTGCTCCTTTCAGTAAACACTAGACTAAGGAGTCATTTACATGACATTAAGGAACAGGACATGCAATTTTAATGAGAAATTCAATAAACCATATGTCTACAAGGGTTTTACCTGCTCTGTTTGGAAGTGGTGATAAAGGATATGTTGATGATGGTCTACCTTATGCTTTATTTTTTTTTTTGATGTATGAATTAACAGACTAAATATATTTCATAGAAAGAAGTATATTAATGAGATCACAAATTATCAAGGTATCTCTCTGACTTTTCTCAGTTATTCATACCACTTTAAACAGGTGGGAAGTTCAGTACAGCTGAATCAAAAAGTATTATATGTTAAATGTTGGTTGCTCAGTCATGTCCAACTCTTTTGTGACCCCATGGACTACAGCCTGCCAGGCTCCTCTGTCCATGGAGTTCTGCAGGCAAGAATGGTGGAGTGGGTAGCCATTCCCTTCTCCAGGACATCTTTGAACCCAGGTCTCCCATATTGCAGGCAGATTCTTTACCGTCTGAGCCACCAGGGAAACATTATAATGATTATTATTTTTCAAGGTCAGGAAAAGCAGAATAACCAATTTTTTAAAGAGAAAAACTATGAATTAATTAAAATATTTGGAATAAAATTTAAAAATAAAATATTTGGAAGGATACAAAATTTTACCTCTCCCTCCTACCTTGCTTCTTCATTATTATGAACAGAAATTGAACAAAATAAAACACGTTTTAAATTCCTGTTATTAAAAACAGCCTTAGAAAATCTAGAGTCAAATTTAGCTTAATTTGAAGATTGCTCTCTCTATATATATACACATACATTACTGTGAAAAGTAGTAAAAGAATTTCTAAGGAGATTTTTTTTAATCTACAAAGTGATTTCAGGAAAATGAAAATTCTATGAAATATATGATACCACTTCAAATCTCCATAATCATTTGTCAAACGCTTTAGCTATTAAACTATAGAAGACACTATGCAATTACACTAGGAAAAATCCAGTAAGACATGGTCTCTGACCTAAGTGACGTTAACACTCAGGTAGTAGAAGAGGAAATGCTAAGTAGGCATATAAATGATCTATAAAAAGAAATCCAGTAATATGATGTGAAGTATACAAAAAGAAAAGTAATATTAACAGGCTTCGCAAATTAGGGTGTGTTAAAATAGGCACTATAAATAGATTACAGTTTGACCAGACAGAAAGAGAGACAGAGAGAAAACAACAAACTAACAGAGGCATGGCCAAGGAGATACACGTAAGTAAAGGAGATTTACGGATGGTGCCTCCCAGTAAGGGAGAAGTGGTTGCAAAAGTAGCTTTTTGCCCTACAGTGAATAGTCTTGAATGCCATGCTAAAAAGTCTGGAATTTATTCTATAGACACCAGAAGTTACTGGAGAGTAGAGTGATATGATCTGCTATCTGCTTTAGGAAGTTATGAACTCATACAGAACTATTCAGAATGTACCAAAGAAGTAAATGCTTGGAAGGAAAAACTGGAAAGAAAGTTGATACAACACTCTGCAAGAAAATATCAATAGACAGCTAAGAGTTATACAAAAACTGAACATAAATTCTGGAGTGGGAAAGGGCAATAAGCCAAACAAAAAATTCACTAGAGGGGCTCAAGAGCAGATTTGAGCTGGCAAAAAAAAAGAATCTGTGAACTTGAACATAGTCAACTGAGATTATCCATTTTAAGGAACAGAAAGGAAAACATGAAGAACCATGTGCACAGCCTCAAAAGATGCTTGTGGAGATACTATCAAGAGTACCAACACAGGCATAATAAAGGGTCTCAGAAGAGGAAGAAAGAGTCAGAATAAATATCTAAAGAAACGGTGACTGAAAACTTTACAAATTTGATGAAAAACATTAATTTACACTTTCAAGAGGCTCAACAAACTCCAAGTAGAACAAACTTAATCCACCCTTAACACATGATCAAGAGCCAAAAACAAAGAATCTTGAAAACAGTGAGAAGTGACTCAACTAATAAAAGATTAACAAGTGATTTATTGTCAAAAACCATGGAAGCCACAACGCAGTAGGAAAACATTTTCAAACAGCTGAAAGAATTAAGAATGATACCTAATAAACTCTACTCTTAACAATCTATTTTTTTAATAAATCAAAAACCCATACTTTTAGTGAGGTGAGGACATATGAAAAAAATAGAATGTAAGTTCCAAGTTCCAAATAACATCATTCCAAGATATTTTTGAACCCAAGTGATTTTTTTTAACATATACATTAAGTTTGTAAATATGAGAAATACCAAATACATATATATACACTTACCATTGTATCAGAATTAAGAATTTGTCTCATAAATTCCAAAAATGAAGATGCAAGTTCACCTGTGTCTTTACTAAATGTGCTGACCACTCGTTTCAGTAAACTATGCAGAGCATTACTATTTTTCCTTAAAGAACTGTAAATAAAGAAAATAGAGAGGCAATGTTTTAAAATTTGAGCGTATAAGTCTGGCATGAGAAATGAACAATCTCAGTTCAGACAAACAAAATTTAGTAAATTAAAATGTTACATTTCAAGAAATGTAAAAACGTACTTTGGTTTATCTGTCATACAAACCATGTAACAAAGCATTTCTTTTTATAGTTGATACCTCCTTTTAAAGAAGATAGACTTCATAAGGGTGTCTCTCATAGCTCTGGCGGTAAGGAATCCGCCTGCAATGCAGGAGGTCCAGGTCTGCTCCCTGAGTTAAGAGGAGAGGCCTTGACAGGCTACAGTCCATGTGGTCACACAGAGCTGGACACAACGGGCATGCATGTACACAAACGTCAAAAACACAGAAAGAAAAAAACTCCCCCAAATAACAAAGCTACAAAACTTAGCAAATAAATTCACAGGTTCCTTTATGAACACTTTTTTATAACCTGGGGATTTCTCTAACATAAGGAAGTTATAGCTGTCTTGAAAGCCTGCTGCTGCTGCTGCTAAGTCACTTCAGTCGTGTCCGACTCTGTGCGACTCCATAGATGGCAGCCCACCAGGTTCCGCCGTCCCTGGGATTCTCCAGGCAAAAGTACTGGAGTGGTACTTTTGCACCATCACCTTCTCCGCTTGAAAGCCTAATTTATATAATAACTACAAAGAATGATTATCTTCATGACAGTGTAATCTGACAGAAAGAAATCAAAGGTATCAAGTAAGCATCAGTAAACTTTTTATGTAAAGGGCCTAACGATAAATTATTTTAGGCTTTACAGGGTTATACAGAACTCAATCTGCCCTCTATACAGAATAGTGGTCTCAGTCACAGCTACTCAATGGCTAACGTAGTGGGAAACCATCTGTAGACAACACATAAATATTGACTACGTTCCAATAAACGCTGGATTTGGCCTGTGGCCCACAATTTACCATCCTCTTATAGAGAGGTTTCAGTATAAGAAATAATCATGCTATGTGTCCAAAACCATGACAATACATAATCCTGCTAAAATTATGCATTTATATAGTTCTTAGTTGATCAAAATAAAATTTCAAGACTTGGATAAAGCAATACAAAATGGAGAAAGATAAGACTCGTGCTCATGAGAACTTTATAAAATAATGAAACAGACAAAGCACAATAAACAGGAATGAGATTAAACATAGAAATAGTACAATCAATGGAAAAAGCTTAGGTTAAAAATTGGATTATACCAATTACTAGCCTTTACTTATAACTTTAAGAGAATGAGCCTTATTTAGATGGCCTATCAAAAACTGGGGTCCACTGCATACCCTTTAGAATGTCTACAATTAAAAAAGTAAACTAGCAATACTAAAATCTGGTATTTTGTCACTCAACTTGTAGTGAAGTTGTCTATAAAAGGGTGGCACACTAGACTGCTGGGGTGATGGCTTTGCATGGAAATGTGATAGTAGATACATAACGGTCAAAATCCACACAACTGTATATCACAAAACATGGATGAGGTTACAAAGAAAGGGGGAAAGTTAGAATCCACCCTCTGACACTGTATTAGAAACAAAATACTTGTATGGACTCATCTTTTAAAATATATACATACAATAATAGGTGGGAAAAAAAGTGTAGATTTTTTTGGTAAATGCATGAGTTAGGACACATATATTTCCCAGCCCTAGTCAACGAGAAAAACCAAAATTAGTGATGTAAGTTGAACAACAAAATAAATAACGACATACTGTTCAATTAGTACACAACAAAAAAACTTAATGTCCACAAGTCTATATGGATATAAATACCCAAGTAAGTAAATAAATGGGGAAAAGTGATGAATTCATCCTTACAGAGGATAATTAAGTGAAAAAGGAATAAGAAAAATAGGAAATCACTCTTAAAACACCATGGGCTTCCCCTGATGGCTCAGCTGGTAAAGAACCCGCCTGCCAAAGGAGGAGACACAGGAGTCACCAGCTTGATCCCTGGGTCGGGAAGTTCCCTGGAGAAGGAAATAGCAATCCACTCCAGTATTCTTTCCTGGAAAAATCCATGGACAGAGGAGCCTGGCAGGCTTCAGTCCATGGGGTTGCAAAGAGTCAGGTATGACTGAGTGTGCATGCACACACACACACACACACATTAAAACACCACAGTAATAATTGACATGTGCCAAGATTCACTGATGGATAATAAAATGACTGGATGAAAATTTTAAGTAGAAACAGGACATTTACAGTCTTGAAGTATATTATCAAAATGTTTAGTTTAAAAACAGAAAATTAGTAAGTTTGCTGTGCAGAATCCTAGCAGACAGCATCTCAGTTTGGTGACCAAGGTTAGTTATCGCCAGTAATGCATATTTCCTGATATGATGTACTTAGAACATTACTAGAAAAACTGGTAAAATCTAAGCAAGTTCTGTATTTTGGTTAACAGTATTATGTCAAGTTTAGTTTCTTAATTTTGACAAATATTCAATGGTTATTCAAGACATCAACGTAAGGACAGGGATAAGGGTAAGTTGGATGAAGGGTATATCTGAGCTCTGTACTATTATTTTGTAATTTTTCTGAAAGTCTAAAATCATCTCAAAAAAAGTTTTTTTAAGTGAGGCCTTTCTCAGGACTAGAGGATATAGTCAGCTATTTATTGAAAAAGCCAGATCACACTATACCTCTGCTCAAAACCTCATAATGGCTCTCGTGTGTCTGTGTGTACGTTAATCGCTCGGATGTGTCCAACTCTTTGTGATCCCATAGCCTGCCAGGTTCCTCTGTCCATGGTATTCCCCCGGCAAGAATACTAGGGTGGGTAGCCATTTCCTTCTCTAGGGAATCTTCCTGTCCCAGGGATCAAACCTGGGTCTCCGGCATCGCAGGTGGATTCTTTACCATCTGAGTCACCAGGGAAGCCCAGTGGCCCTTGTAAGTAACTCTAAAGGCCCCCGATGACCCCTTCCCTCACCTACCCATTACCTCTCTGACCCGGGGCCCTGTCATTTTCCAATGTGCTTACTCACTTTAAGAGCAACCACCACAGTCTCCAGGCCATTTCTCAGACAAGTTAGGCATACCACATGCAGTTGCTCTCCCCCAGCATATTAACATGTTTCACTCACCTCCCTCAGTTCTTTGTTCAAGGGCCACCTTCTCAGCGAGGACTTCCCTGATTACCTCCTCAAACTTCAAATGACAACTCTCCCCCTCACTTCAGCACTCGCTATTCCTTTACTCTATTTTATATTGTTTTATAACACACTGTGTATTTTATTTACATGTTGATCATCTGTCTACTTCTAATAGAATGAAAGCATCGAGAAGACAGGGATTTTTTTTTAATTATTAAATCTCCAGCACCTAGAGCAGTGTCTGGCCCAGAGGAGGGCATTCAACAAATATCTGTGAACTAAATGACTCTAACATTCCTTCATAATGCCTACTATGAACCAGGTTTCTAGGTGCTGGAGGGAGTACAGTCAAGAAAACACAGTCCCTGTCCTTGTGCAGATTATATTCTATTGAGGGAGACAACCAAATACGCAGTAAGTCTATATGACATAATGTCAAAATATAAAGGGGTATAAGGAATGGGGACACAAAGGATACACATTTTAGGCAGGCATTTAGGCAGGAAATATATTGATACAGATACCTGAGTGAAGTAAAAAAATAAGTCCTAGAAGAAACTAGGGAAAAAGCATTTTAGGAAAGAAAAAAAAAGGTCTAGAAATAGGAATGAGCCTGACAGGGAGCCAAATTGAGGATAAAAGAGCTATGAGAAAAGTCAGAAAGATAAGCAAGAGCTGGACTGTACAAGAGCCCTAGAGATCAATATCAAGTTTGAATTTTGCAGTTCAATGGAAAGCCAACAGAAGGATTTAAGCAAAATAATAATGACACATACCTTGTTTTAAGTTTAAAAAGATCAATCTGAGCGCTAAGAAAATATTTTTTATGGGGACAATACTAGAAGTAAGAAGAGAAGACTGGAGGCTATTGCAATGGGTCATATAGGCAAATACAATGGAGGGGACAGGGGTGGTAACGATGGAGGTGGAGAAAGGCGATCAGATTCAGGATGTTTTGAAAACATAACGTACTGGACTTCCTGACAGACTGGAGGCAGGGAGAAAGGAAAAGAGAAGCAGCGAGAATCTTCACGTTTAACATTTACCAAGTTAAGCAAGACAGAAACATGTCTGAGGCAAGAATATCAAGAGCTCTGCTTTCATTCAGCTTGGGTGTCCATTAGATGGCTAAGTAGAGACATCAAATAGATATATGAGTTACATGGAGCTCAGCAGAAGGATCCAAGCTGAAGAAACAAAGGAAATAGGTTACAATGACTTACATGAACCTAGCAGAGCCAGCTTTTTTTTAAAAACTAAGTTTAATTGGATACGTAGTGTATAAGACGAGTTTTAAAGGTAAATATCTGGGCAATAGGAAAAAAGACATTTAAGAAATAAAATTTAAAGACTCTGGCGAAAGACTGGGAGGTGGCAGGGGGAGAACCTGCATGTTCAGCAGGTACCATTAACTGAGAGAGAGTACAGGAGGACAGGCTAAGCAGGGGGAAAGATGGGAAGCAGCACCAAGCACTCTACCTGGAACCAACGTTATAAGAATTGATGAGAGGCACAAATACATGTTGCCTAATCCTTTCGATCTCATAATCCTACACACTTCTACGAATTCTCAGGGAAACTAAGTAGTAGCTATCTATCTCCCTAGTGAAGAAAAAGACGAGGGCATGGATAGCAATGGGGAGCAGAAATTACACCTGAGAGACTGAGCAGCATGAGATTTACATCATTTCAAATCCATTTCAGATCAGCCACTCCTCTAGAGAATAAAACACACAGAATCAGCACTTTCAGCTTCAGAGTCCAGAATACCACACTACCATCATCTTTGAAGAACTAGAGGAGTCTATGCCAACCAAACAAGTATCTTCGAGCACTGAATTAATGACACCGGAATGATAAGATTTCCTTCTCAATTATATTACCTAAAGATTTTATTACTAGTACATTTCATTGCTAATGAATCTTTTCCACAAATTCAAAATTTCTCCACATGAAAGAAACCGTACCTTCCACCTTCTACAACATCTATGAATCAATTAATATGGGGGGATTAAAATACAAGAAAATAGTAAATTTTTACCACTTCCTGGTGGCTCAGTGGTAAAGAATCCACCTGCCACCGCAAGAGACGCAGGGTCAGTCCCTGGGTTGGGAAGATCTCCTGGAGAAGGAAATGGCAACCCATTCCAGTAATCTTGCCTGGGAAATCCCATGGACAGAGGAGCCTGGCGGGCTACAGTCCATGGGGCCGCAAAAGAGTCAATTAAGTAACAACAGAATTAAATTAGATAAAGCATTACCTTTTTAAATGAAATAATCCATAATCATGCTCTGCAAGAAACATCATTGTTCTGACACATGTCAGTAAACAGCTGTAACTGCTCTCAGAGTTAGCTACCACAGCCAGGAGACAGTCCACAGATTGAGGCCATCAGTTCTTTGTTTGGTAGAGAATTGGAGAGTTGCTCCAGTTCAGAAACAGAACCTTCAGAAGAGTTTGGCAAAATTAGTGCAATGTCCTGTGAGGGAGGAGGGGAGTTGGGGAAAAAACAGTTTTTTAAATGATTGTCACTATCACTTCGAGCTTTTATTTCTGAATACACAAGCAATCAGTACTTAATAGTTATTGAAATAGTATAATTATTATCCCATCCCAAACACAGATTCAAACACATTAAATACAAAGGAGTTGTTCTGCCCTTCTACAAAGGTTAATACAAGGATACGCACCTAAGAATTTGCTTCAGTGTTTCTACTTTGTAAGACTGACACCTAATCACTTGGCAGCGGAACCTGATTCACAGTATTCTTATTTTAAAAGAACATCTCTTTGAAAAATTTTTCCTTCTGGCTTATACTAAGTGTAGTTTCTATGTTCAAATGGTTAGGTTAGTACTTTGGGTATGAAATATTTTAAATTATTATATTTATTCATCTGAATATTTTTTAAATTTATAAAGAAAGCATTCAGAGAAATAAATTTTAATAAATATATCCATACTTGATTTAAAATATCACAAAAAGAAAATGGATGGAACGAAAAAACATTTAGCACATATCTTCCAATATTTCCTCTCGTTTTTTAATACATCTAAAATTCAAGTTTTCAATGTCAGCAAGTTTACCTAACAATAACTAAAAACCCACACTATTCTTTTTACAGAAGTAAAGCAGACTTTACAGAAACATTTTTAGGTATGTGTTATTGCCTTTAACCACTTCAATACACTGGAAACCACTATTCAACTTGGGTTAAAACTATAAAACAAAGCTTGAATAGAAAGGAAATACAACTAGGTGAGGCCAGCCAAGAATGAAGTTTATGTGATCAGGGTAGCTAGGATGCTGAACTGTTACTCAGCATGGTCATACAACTCAATATTAATTATAAAACAATACCAGCTGATTGGACATTTTGAGGTATAAAGACTTAAAATAGCCTTTTTACCAGGTCCAAAACTATTTTCTACCAGATCTCCTTTTTGTGAAAACAAATCACACAAAAAATGTTTCCTTCTTGACTTGAGTGTTAAATGTAACCAAATTGGATTTTTTTTTTTTTAGCTAGAAAACGTAATCTTCTAATATGTGTGTGCTTAGTCACTCAGTCATGTCTGACTCTTTGCAACCCCAGGACTGTAGCCCACCAGGCTCCTCTATCCACGAGAATTCTCCAGGCAAGAATACTGGAGAGGGTTGCCATGCCCTCCTCCAAATCTTCTAATATGGGATCCTATTAAAATACTCTGCCTGGAAAAATCACATTCGATTAATTAGATAGTAGGAGCATTTTGACAAGCTAAAATCCTATCAGGCAGAGAAATCTATGATGATCCCTGTAACAATGGGCTTTAAAAGTTAAAGCAATTCTCATTAACTCATGGAACTACCAATTGGAAGTTAATAATAGGAACAGCAGGAAGAAGTACTACTACTTCTAGTCAACATCTATAAGCACAGTAACCTGAAACACACTAAAACTGTAGTAGGCTGTGATGCCTTCCAAAGTTGCAAAGACTTCCCTGGCTTCCCAGCGGTTAAGACTCTGCACTTTCCTGGTTGAGGAACTAAGATCCCCATACCTTTAGGAATGGCTAAAAAAAATTTTTTTAATTAAAAAAAAAAAAGCCCAAACAAAAAATATAGTATTAATTCAACCAATCACAAAACTACAATATTCAAGAATGAATCAGTACAGAA